>NC_133777.1:86515222-86537409 GCF_003597395.2 Chelonoidis abingdonii
CCTTCACCAGTTTCGTTTTCCTAGACCTTAATCATTTATGTTCTGCTTCTCTGGAACTTCTCCAATTTGTCCACATCCTTTGAACATGTGGCCACAGACTTGGACACCGCTACTCCAATGTGAAAGGCTAAAGATCAAAGCGCAGAGCAGAGCGAGAGATTACATTCTTGGTGTCTTGCCCTACCCTAACACTATGGCAAATACATCCAACTGCTTGTGCTTTTTTACCTCAGTATTACCAACTCTTGGGACTCAATGTCGTTGGAGTTCCACGATGAGCCCGCCAGATCCCCTTCCATAAGTATTCCTTCCTAAAGCAGTCATTTCCCATTTGTAGTTTGAAACGATTGTCCTCCTAAGGGATGTACTTTTGAATTTTCTTATTGAATTCACTATTTACTTCAGACACTCTCCAGTTCTCAAGATAATTTTACATTTCCATCCTAATCCTCCAAAGCATTACAACCCCTCCCAGGCTTGTAGTTGTCCAGTGCAAACCTTCATACTGTCCTTCGAATGTCCATTATCTAAAACCATTGGATAACCAAGTCAAATGGAAATATATAGTTCAGTTCTGATTTGGTGGAAAAACAGACTATAAGTCTCCTCAATATGGTATCCTCCAGGGGATGTTTAAGCAGCAAGATTAAAGCAGACATTTTAATCAGCCAGTCCGATAACTCTCGTAAGAGGTTTAAAGAGCAGGTCATGAGGAGCTCGCACATAAGTGTTGATTTTTCAAAATCTTGGAACTGCAGGAGTCCAGACAAGATGATGAACACGGCTAATGTCTTTGCACCTCTCTTTTTAAAAGAGATAAATTGAGACCTCGTCACCTTACTCATGTTGATTCCAGTAAGACATGAGGCAGCTGATACAGGGTCTATATAACGGAATTAAGGAGAGTAATGTAATCCTAATGGGAAATCAATAGGGTTAGCGAAAATAATATCCTGTCCAAACTACACGTATCTTCTTTTGGATGAGATTACCAGAGTTTGGCTGAAGTAGGTTCATAGCTTCATTCAGTGAGAGATGTCCCCTGTGTGCTCCCAGCCTTATTGATCTGGTATACCCCGGCTTTGGCTCGAGGTTTTGCGGCCGTGACCACATGGGTCTGCTTACTCAGTGGCCTCCCTTGCCCACTCTGGGCTATCATCTAGCACATGTACGACTGGACTTTCAAGTTCTTCTCAAACACTCCCTGGCTGAGATGGAGCTCAGCCAGTAACTCATTGAAAACTTCTTTCATTAGAAATGTAGTGAATTAGGAATAGTTTAGCCAAGTGTTACCTTTACACTTATTAGAGTTTATGTCACCTATTAACTAATGAAAAATACCATTAGGTAGTTAGAAATGTCGAGTTACAGGAAGAAATAACATGCAGATGTTTAGGGCGATCAGCTGCAGGATAAGATGCAAACGCACATGAAGGCATGCTGTCAGCATGGGAACACGCCTCAGTCGTGTCTTTGCCTGGGGAAGTACATTCACTCAGAATGTGCCCACACCCAGACCAAACTGAAGGCTAAGGACAGCGCAAGGGAGAGGAGACCTGTCAAGTACTCAGGGTATGGCTGCACTTGGCAGCTGTACGCGTGGATTAAACCTCGCTTCGTCAGCTGGTAGGGAAACGCCTGCGCTGGCCACCACGGATGACAGCTACGAGCGCACCTGTCATACCACATCTTGCAGCATCTGCAGCGGGCATGGACGGTGCTTATGGGCCAGCGCCCCGCGTTCACAGGACTGCAGGCATCTTTTCATCAAAGGCGCGTGGCGTCGGAGGAGTGTAGGCAGGTTGAGAGAGACGAGAGAGAGGATTTGGAGCCGACACTTCTCAGCAGCTGCCTAGCACCGTTCGACCCCTCCTCCACCCACCTACTTCCATCAACCTGTCAAGCAAAACAGCCCTCTTGTTTTTTCACTCACACCAGACAAGCAGCTCGAAACGGCCCCCCCGCGCTCCGCGGCCGCCATGCTTCTTCTCCTCCTCGAGCCCTCCCTACCCCGTCCTACTCTCAAGCAAACCTAGCGGGGCGTTCAGAGGGAGCCGCTGCCTGTTTCTCATCACACAACAGATCAGCTGTTGTGTTTTTTTTTTTTGATAAGCGAGCAACCGGGAACCCGTTCAACAAACAGACAGGCACAACCACACAAACCAAAGAGAGTTACTTTACTTAAAGGATGATGGCAGGTTACCGGAGGTCATGTACAGCTGGGACAGATGACTCCTTGTTTACACTGCACCACAGGCGCTGTCACAGCAGCGTATTCTCTCTTTATTCCCCTCATCAAGGTGGAGTACATGCAGCGTTGTTAGCATAGGGGCAGAACAGTGCTCTATGTGCTTGCCACTGTGGATGGGCAGTGGAGTTACAGCACTGTAAAGCCCACCACACTGTACTCTCCCCAAAGTGGTAGCAAGCCTCTACACTCTCTGATGCACGAAGTTCCATTAAGACAACCTAGGACCGGGGCAGGGACCCTCTTCCAGCATGTCGTGAGGTTTCCTCATAGCCAACAGTCCAATAGATTAGGGACAGTGAAAAATTCCCGCAACAACCCACAGGGGAAGGCATTGTACCTCACTACTTTTTAACACACACCAGAAAAATTGGGGATGGAGACCTATCTCATTTATCAGCAACTAGAACAAGTCGGCAAGAAAGCAGTGTTCAAGAATCAATCACACTTAAAACTTCACCGTCAGGGAGATGCGAAACTGGTTATCACCCGGACCTGCAGGATGATTTACTGTTCATGTTACACGATACACCCTGCCACAAGCGTTTTCTGAGATTTATTTTGGAACGACAACACTTAGTCTACTTGCGTCAAGTCTCGATCGGTTTCACTTGATGGCCTGTCAATCAAGTGCGTAAGCGTGTCAATCACAAAGATCATAAGTAGAATGTAACGTCAGAAAATATCATATATCCTTGAACGGGTCTCGTAAGAGACAAACTCAGATTCGTTGGTCTCCCAATATGCGACAAATGATTACTGTTCTCTGCCACATGAGTAGTGAGATGCTGGACGAGTGAGATAGCGAAATAACAATAGACATGCGACCAGTAGATCCTAGTTCACCAGTTACATTCATCGGCCTTATCCTCGACTATGGTCATCCCCTAGAATAACAGATTCGACCATTATAGAAGCATCCATAGCGACGTGCTGAACAACCCCAGAGATACACTAAGACCACAACTGCCTAAAGACTGTTCCTGGGCCACATATGGAGCACTGAACGTTGTCTTGGGCAAACTGCGATTGTGCAATCCCTCACACTGTGTTGCCTGCGAGGATTGGCCTCAGCAACTGTCACAGACAAATAAACACAGACCAACTTACACATTAATATGCAAATCAGCCAAGCTCAAGGATCACTAACTTCGGTGGACTCACACACAACCTGCCTGCGGGGATCTCCGGTTTCACCAAAATCCTCTATATCACGATCATCACCAACAATGCCTCCTCGTTGGCGGTGGGACCACACATCGCAACGCTGCCACATCCAGGATTGATTGGTCCACGAGCTGCAGATCAGCTACACACATAAAACCTTCTAGACCCGATGTGTCTGGCCGAATGCTGCCTCCACTTCTAGGCCTAGTCTATAAGAAAACTCAAAGGCATACGGTGGGCCACCACTTATGTCTAGATAACTATCAACTCTCCAGCGGCTGAAGCGCGAACTGAGGAAAGGATTCCTCTGCACCTACCTACTCCTGTTCTGGTTGCTCCGAAATGGGACAGAACTAATGAGCTAGAGAGTACAATGTTAATTTTCTTTCCATTTTGTGCAGACTGAGAGCACAGACAGAGAACAGTGTGGATGGAGTGCAATACTGGTTCACCACAAGATTAATTGTCTGTATGTGCCATTAAATGTAGTGCCAGTAATTCCCGATGAAACAGAGTTCCTGAGTCTGGATTGGCTGATTCCAGCGATTTTGCTTGCCTATTATTCTGGGCACTGGCCAGAAGTACGACTTGCCTCTAGGTGAGAATTAAAAACTGTGGGATGCAGACGTTCCTTCCTCTCCGATTCTAGTGTCTTTAGCTGGGGAAGGCCAAGACAAGAGCGGAATGAGGAGTTAAGTGAATTCCCAATATGCTATGTAACTGAGAAATAAAAATGTTCTCTGGCTGGAGAAGACCCTGAAGAGCCGGAGAGTTAATAGCATTAATTGGAACCCCCCCCGCTTCAAACAAGGAAAGCACGTCGCTGCTTGAAGACTAGCTTGCCTCAGTTTATCTGGGGATAATGAATGTTTTGCTGTTATTTTGGAAAACGTTGTGTCCAAGAAGTCCAATATAAAAATAAAGCCAAAATGTCTCCTATTTCCTGGCAAGGTGCTTCAGGGACGTGTTGCTTCTGCACCCCCCCCCCCCCCCCCTGGAGCATTCGTATTGTCCTGGTATTTCTCTCTCTACCCAATATCTCAGCTTATGTCTGCAAACAGTAGGGGCAATCCCAGCTCGGGCTCTGCTAAGTGAGTCATGAATACTAGGTCTTGTGGTAGCATGGAAGTACAGCACCAGTGGCACATCTACAAACCTGCCTGAATCTGTTGGTGGCGATGCTTGGTATGGCTCCACTATGCCTCTGCTGCTGCCTGTCCCAATTGCTGTCAGCTAACACTATTTGTATTACGCAGCCCCCTGTCACTGAGCTAGGTGGAAGATGGTAGGCAAGTGGAATCACCCCCCGAGTTTGAATATAGACGTAGTTAAGGGTAGGGGAGACCCTGCCTAGCATCTTCTGGCCCCTCCCCGGCCCCTCCCCTGGCCCCCTCCTGGCATGCTGTACACTGAAACTGGGAGACCTAGTTAGATCCCAACTGGGCATCAGGAATGTGGAGGCACCATGACGTTATGAAGTGCATGTCTCTATTTCCATAGTAATCCACCATCTTTTAAAAGTAATTATAATTCTAAGGCGGAGGACATTTTGACCATCTAGTCTGGTTTCCTGTATTAACTCTTTTAGAAGAACATCATAAAGTTGACTTAAAAACTTCAAGTGGTAGAAATCACCACATCTCTCTCGTACTTATTCCAAGTGGTGTGATCCCTGTGTGTGAATTTGCCCTTAGTTCTATCTGAGTTTGTCTAGTTCACTTCTTAGCCATGACAGTTTTATGCCTTTACTGCTAAGATTGAAGTTTGCGTTCGTGTGTGAATCCATGTGTAGTGTGTGGCTGTGATTGTGTACCCTAACCTTTCCTTGGTTACACTAAATGACTGGTGTGCTTAGTCTCACTGTAGCGGCTGTTCCGAGACCTCATCAGTGTTGTGATGCGTGTGTTGAATCTTTTTTAATCTGTCACTTTCTTTTTGAAGCATGGATGCGAGAGTTGACCAGAGTCCGAGTATTGTACTGAATGCATGCAAAAGAGTTAATACCACTTCACGCGTACCATGTTAGTTCCCTGCTTAATAATCCAAAAGCTGTGTTTGTCACTTACGTGCATGAGAATTGGAGTTCATGTTCAATTGTTTCAATCATGGATCTTAAGTCATTGTTCTGATTATTGCTTCAAAACAGTCTGTCCACAGAGTCATGAATCATACGACATCAGGTTGAAGGGGACCTCGGAGTACTGATCCAACCCCCTGTCAAGCAGGACCATCCCAAAAATCATCCAGCCAGGGCTTGTCAAGCTGACCTTAAAATCTCTAAGGGAAAGAGATTCCGTCCTCCCTAAGCCGCAGTTCCAGTGACTTCACCACCCTGCTAGTGAAATTGTTTTACTAAGTCCACTAAACCTCCCCATGCTTGGACCATGTATGTTGTGGTCTGGTCATCTGGTACACCACTGAAACAGTCCTAGATCCATCCTCTTTGGAACCCCTTTCAGGTATTTGAAAGCCAGCTATCAATCCCTCATTCCTTCCATTCGCTTTAGCAGTTGAACTAAACATCCTCATCCTCAGCCTCTCTCATAATCATGTGCGTTCAGCCGTAGTATGTGTTGTGGCCCTCGGGCTCTTCGCAATTTCCCAACTCCTCTTGTGGGGCGCAAAACTGGAACACGCAAAGATTAGGACTAGTGATATATGTTCCCGGACAATCACTAGGGGACGGAATTTATTTACTGCCCACTAACTTTTTAACCACAAAGAAAAAAATTGGAGGGGATGGGACGCTATCTTCATATCTCAGTGCATACTGAACGTCTGCCAAGAAAGCAGTGTTCAAGTATGTCTCACTCGTTATAAACTATTACCGTGCAGGGAGCATGGCAACTGGTTTTTCACCCGGACCTGCAGATGTTTACTTTGCATTACCGATACATCCCTGCCACAACTTTTCTGAGATTTATTTTGGACACAGACCATATCAATATCAGGTTTTACTTTTGGCCTGTCAACAAGTGCCGTGTTTTCACAAAGATCCCTCATGGTAGTAATGGTGAATTCTGAGAAAACAAGAATGATATATTCCCTACCTGGAACACTGTCTCTTGAAGTCACACATTCACATTCAGCATTGTCATTGTTTCGACCAAAGATAGATTGCTCAAGTTTGGTTACAATGAGACAATATAAATGGACAGTAAGAACCAGTTTAACAGTTACATATTCATCGCGCTTACCTCGACTTTGGTCCATTCCCATTATACATGATTCTGACATATAAAGCACTTCAAGCGACTATGCTGAACAGCCAGAGATCACAGCCAACTTGCCTAAAATTTTGTGGGCCACATGAGCATGACGGTGGTGGTCAAACATGCGCATTGCACATGTGTTGCCTGCGAGGATGGCTAGCAACTGTCACAGACCAAATAAACACAGGTAAATCATACAATATGCAGCCCTCAAGTCAAGGACTCACACTGGTGGCTCACCACACAACTGTGCTCGGGATCTGGTTTACACAAATCCTCTAATCACAGATCATCACACACATGCTCCTCGTTGGGGTGGGCACCATGCAATCGTCGCACAATCCAGGATTATGTGTCCATCAGCTGATCCAGAGGCTACACATAAGCCCTTCTAGAACTCCAATGCTGTCTGGCAATGGCCTCCCCACTTCCTATTATAATAGAAACTTAAAACATACGGTGGGCACACTATGTAATACTCCTCACTCCTCCAGCGGCTGAGGCACTTGAGAGATTCCTCGCAACTCTGCCTGTTCGGTTGTCCAGAATTACAAACTCTTATTTGAGGAGAGAAATTCTTTCATTTTGTGCAGACTGAGAGCACAGACAAGAACAGTGTGGATGGAGTGCTAACTTGTTTACCACAGATTAATTGTGTTAGTCGCCATTGAAATGTAGTGCCATAATTCCCTGAGAAAACAGATGTTCCTGAGTCTGTGATTGGCTGCATTCCAGGATTTTGCCTTGCCTCATTAATTCTGGCACTGCCAGAAGTTACGACTTGCCTTAGTGAGAATTTAAAACTGGGATCTGCAGACGTTCCTTCCTCTCCGATTCAGTGTTTTAGCTGGGAAGGCCAAGACAAGAGGGAATTGAGGATGTAGTGAATTTCCCATATGCATGTAACTGAGAAATGAAAAATGTCTCTGTGCGGGAGATCCTGAACCTGGAAGCCGAGAGGTTAATACATTATTGGAAGCTTCAAACAAGGAAAAGGCACGTGCCTGTTGAAGCACTAGCTTGCCTTAGTTTATCTGGGATATGGATGTTTTTGCTATTGGAAATCTGTGTCCAAGAAAGTCAATATAAAAATAAAGCGCAAATTCTCCCTTGTTTCCTGGCAAGGTGCTTCAGGGAGAGTGTGCTTACCTGCAGGAGCATTGTATTGACTGTATTTGTCTCTTCTACCCAATATCTCAGGCTATGTCTGCACAAGTTAGGGCAACCCAGCTCGCTCATGCTAGTGAGTATGAATAGTTTGCTGTGGTAGCATGGAAGTAACAGCAGTGGCACATCTACAACCTGCCTGAATCCCTGTTGGTGGTGCTGTATGGCACACTATGCCTCTGCTGCTGCTGCTCATCGCTGTACAGCTAACACACATTTACTTACGCAGCTGTCACTGGGATCTAGTGTGAGAATGTGTACGCAAGCTGGAACTCACCCCCGTAGTTTGTAATATAGGACGTAGCTAGTAGGGTGGAGACCCTGCCAGCAGCTTCTTCGCTTGGCCTGGATGCTGTACACTGAAACTGGGGAGACCTAGTTAGATTCCAGCTGGGGCACTCAGGAATTGGGAGCACCATGAAGTGTAGAAGTGCATGTTACATATTCCATAGTAATCCTCACCATCTTTAAAAGTAATGTTAGATTCTAAGCCGGAGGGAATTTTGACCATCTAGTCTGGTTTCCTGTATTAGACTCTTTAGAAAGAGACATCTAAAGTTGACTTAAAGACTTCAAGTGGTAGAAAATCCACCACATCCTCTCGGTAACTTATTCCAATGGTTAATTCCCCACTGTTGAAATTGCCCTTTATGTTCTAATCTGAGTTTGTCTAGTTTCAGCTTCTAGCCATGACAGTTTTTATGCCTTTATCGCTAGATTGAAAGTTCTCGTGTGGAAATCTTCCATGTCGGTACTTGTAGGCTGTGATTGTGTCACCTCTTAACCTTCTTGGTTACACTAAATGACTGGTCTTCTTGTCTTTCACTGTAAGGCAGGTTTCCGACACTCAAATCTTGGGTAGCTTTTTGAATCCTTTTTTATCTGTCAACTTCTTTTTGAGCATGGATGCTAGAGTTGACACAGATCCAGTATGGTTCATAATGCATGCAAAGAGTAATACCACTTCACTATCTGACTTATATTACCCTGCTTAACATCCAAGAACATGTTGTTTTCTCAGCTACGGTGCATTGGAATTGGGATCATGTTCAATTGTTATCAATCATGGATCTTTAAGTCATTTTCTGAGTTATTGCTTCAAAAGACAGTCTGTCACAGAGTCATAGAACATAGAATCAGTTGAAGGGACCTCAGGAGGTATCTAGTCAACCCCTGTCAGCGCAGGACCATCCCCAAAAATCATCCAGCAGGGCTTGTCAAGCCTGACCTTAAAATCTCTAAGAGGAGATTCCATACCTCCCTAACCATTCAGATACTTCACCACCCTCAGTGAAATTTTTTCCTAATTCCTAAAACCTCCCCCCTGCTGTGACCACTACTCTTGTTCTGTCTATGGTACCACTGAACAGTCTAGATCCATCCTCTTTGAACCCTTTCAGGTAGTTGAAAGCCGCTATCAATCCCTTCATTCTTCCCTTCTGCAGTACTAACAATCCCAGTTCCGTCAGCCTCTCCTCATAAGTCATGTGCTTCAGCCCTAATCATTTTTGTGCCTCCGTGAACTCTTTCCAATATTGTTCCAACATCCTCTTTGTGGGCAGAGTCCAAAAATTCCCTCCCTGACTTTGAAAAATCCAGTTTCCTGATTGGTCCTCTGGTCAGGTGTTTGGTTCTCTTTGTTAACCCTTTACAGGTAAAAGAAACATTAACCCTTAGCTATCTATTTATGACACGAGCAGACTGGTGAAGCATCAAAATGAGTTACCTATGGAGGTGGTAGAATCTCTTTCCTCAGAAGTTTTTAAGATCAGGCTTGAAGAAGCAGTGGCTAGGATGATTTAGTTGGGGATTGGTCCTGCTTTGAGCAGGGGGTTGGACTAGATACCTCCTGAGGTCCCTTCCAACCCTGATATTCTATGATTCTATGACTCTGTGACAGACTGTATTTTGGAAAGCAATAACTCAGAAAATGACTTAAAGATCCATGATTGATAACCAATTGAACATGACCTCCCAATTCAATGCCGTAGCTGAGAAAACTAACATGCTTCTTGGATGTATAAGCAGGGTAATATTAAGTCAGAGTAGTGAAGTGGTATTACCTCTTTGCATGGCATTAGTGAAACCATTACTGGATACTGTGTCAAACTCTAGCATCCATGCTTCAAAAAGAAAGTTGACAGATTAAAAAAAGGATTCAAAAAAGAACTACAAGAATGATTTGAGGTCTGGAAAGCCTGCCTTACAGTGAAAGACTAAAGAAGCCCAGTCTATTTAGTGTAACCAAGGAAAGGTTAAGAGGTGACACAATCACAGCCTACAAGTACCTACATGGGAAGATTTCCAACACGAGAGAACTCTTCAATCTAGCAGATAAAGGCATAAAAAACTGTCATGGCTAGAAGCTGAAACTAGACAAACTCAGATTAGAAATAAAGGTGCAAATTTTCAACAGTGAGGGTAATTAACCATTGGAATAAGTTACCGAGAGATGTGGTGGATTTTCTACCACTTGAAGTCTTTAAGTCAACTTTAGATGTCTCTTTCTAAAAGAGTCTAATACAGGAAACCAGACTAGATGGTCAAAATGTCCCTTCCGGCCTTAGAATCTACTAATTACTTTTAAAAGATGGTGAGGATTACTATGGAATAATGTAACATGCACCTTCATACACTTCATGGTGCTCCCAATTCCTGAGTGCCCCAGCTTGGGAATCTAAACTAGGTCTCCCCAGTTTCAGTGTACAGCATGCCAGGCCAAGGAAGAAGATGCTAGGGCAGGGTCTCCACCTACCTAAGACTACGTCTATATTACAAACTAGGGGGGTGATTCCCAGCTTGCGTACACATTCTCACACTAGCTCAGTGACAGCTGGCGTAAGTACAAATAGTGGTGTAGCTGTAACAGCATGAGCAGCAGCAGCAGAGGCATAGTGTAGCCATACCAAGCACGCACCAACAGGATTCAGGCAGGTTTGTAGATGTGCCACTGCTGTACTTCCCATGCTACCACAGCAAAACTATTATTCATACTCACTAGCATGAGCGAGCTGGGGATTGCCCCTAACTTGTGCAGACATAGCCTGAGATATTGGGTAGAAGAGACAAATACAGGTACAATACCAATGCTCCTGCAGAAGCACACTCTCCCTGAAGCACCTTGCCAGGAAACAAGGAGAAGTTTGCTGCTTTATTTTTATATTGGACTTTCTTGGGACAACGTTTCCAAATAAGCAGCAAAACATTCCATTATCCCCAGATAAACTGAAGGCAAGCTAGTGCTTCAACAGGCACGTGCTTTCTTGTTTGAAGCTTCCAATAATGCTTATTAACCTCTCGGCTTCCAGGGTCAGGATCTCCCAGCACAGAGACATTTTTCATTTCTCAGTTACGATGCATATTGGGAAATTCACTACTCCTCAATTCCCTCTTGTCTTGGCCTTCCCAGCTAAAGAACCACTGAATCGGAAGAGGAAGGAACGTCTGCAGTCCACAGTTTTAAATTCTCACTAGAGGCAAAGTCTGTACTTTCTGGCAGTGCCAGAATTAATGAGGCAAGGCAAAATCCTGGAATGCAGCCAATCACAGACTCAGGAACATCTGTTTTCTCAGGGAATTATGGCACTACATTTACAATGGCACATAACAGCAATTAATCTGTGGTGAAACAGGATTAGCACCTCCATCCACACTGTTCTATGTCTGTGCTCTCAGTCTGCACAAAATGAAAGAATTTCTCTCCTCAAATAAGAGTTGTAATTCTGGACAACCAGAACCAGGCAGAGTTGCTGCAGAGGAATCCTTCTCAAGTGCCTTCAGCCCAGCTGGAGGAGTGAGAGTTATTAACATAGTGGTGCCCACCGTATGTTTTAGTTTCTTATAAATGGTAGGAAGTGGAGGCAGGCATTGCAGACAGCATGGAGTTCTAGAAGGTTTATGTGTAGCCTTGTCTCAGCTGTGGACCATAATCCTGGAATTGTGCGACGTTGCATGTGTGCTCCACACCCAACGAGGGAGGCATCTGTTGTGATGATCTGTGATAGAGGATTTTGTGTAAACAGGATCCCCGAGCACAGGTTGTGTGGTTGAGTCCACCAAGTTAGTGAGTCCTTGACCTTGAGTGGCATCATTAATTGTATGTTTAACCTGTGTTTATTTGGTCTGTAGACAGTTGCTAGCCATCCTCGCAGGCAACACATGTGCAAATGCGCATGTTTGACCACAAACGTGCATGCTCCTATGTGGCCCAACAGTTTTAGGCAAGTGTGGGCTGTGATCTCTGGGCTGTTCAGCACTGTCGCTATGAGTGCCTTTATAATGTCGAATCTGTATCATGGGAATGACCAAGTCGAGGTAAGCGCCGATGAATTGTAACTGTTGAACTGGTTCTACTGTCCATTTATTTTGCTCATTTGTAACCAAAACTCTGGAAGCAATCTATCTTCATGTGGGTAGAACAAATGACATCTGATTGAATGTGTGACTTCAAGAGACAGTTGTCCAGGTAAGGGAATATTATCATTCCTTGTTTTCTCAGATTCACCATTACTACCATGAGGATCTTTGTGAAAACACGAGGCACTGTTGACAGGCCAAAAAGTAAAACCTGATATTGATAGTGGTCTGTGTCCAAAATAAATCTCAGAAAACGCTTGTGGCCAGGGTGTATCGTAACATGAAAGTAAACATCCTGCAGGTCCAGGGTGAAAACCAGTTCCCCATGCTCCCGTGACGGTATTATGTTGTTAAGGTGACCATCTTGAACCACTGCTTTCTTGCAGACTTGTTCAGTTGCCTGAGATTGAAGATAGGTCTCCATCCCCCATTTTTCTTGTGTGTTAAAAAGTAGTGGGAGTAAAATTCCTTCCCCCTGTGTTGTGCGGGAACATTTTTCACTGTCCCTAATCTTTGGGGACTTTGGCTATGAGGAAACCAGTCACCTATGCTGGGAAGAGGGTCCTGCCCCAGGTCTGAGGTTGGTCTTAATGACTTCTCCATCAAGATGAGTTAGAGGCCTTGGCTACACTTGAGAGTTACAGTGCTGGTGGTGGCTTTACAGTGCTGTAACTCACTCCCCATCCACAGTGGCAAGGCACATAGAGCACTGTATCTCCCTAGCTACAACGCTGCATGTACTCCACCTTGATGAGGGGAATAAAGAGAATAGCGCTGCTGCTGCAGCGCTGTGGTGCCAGTGTAAACAAGGAATAATCTTACTACGCTGTAACTGACCTCCGGAACCTTCCCATAATCCTTTTAAGTAAAGATAACTCTCTTTGTTTTGTTGTGATGCCTCTGTTTTGTTATGAACTCGGGGCTCCCGTTGCTGCTTATCAAAAAAAAAAAACACACAGCTACTGTTTGCTGTGAATGAGAAAACAGGCAGGGGCCTCCCTTTGGAACGCCCACAGCTAGTGTTTGCTTGAAGAGAGAGGAGGTAGGGGGCTCGAGGAGAGAAGAAGCATGGCGCGCGGGAGGCGGGGGGGGTCCGTTTCGGGGAGGCTGCTTATCTGGTCTGTGAGGAAAAAAACAAAGAGGGCTATTTGCTTACAGTGAGTGAGAGAGGGGTGGAGGAGGGGGTCGGAACTTGCAAGGCAGCTGCTGATAGAGTGTCGGCTCCAAAAATCCACTCTCTCTCTCTCTCCACACTCCCTGTCACACTCCATCCCACCCCACCCCTTTTGAAAAGCATGCTGCAGCCACTTGAACGCTGGGATAGCTGCCCATAATGCACCGCTCCCAATGCCGCTGCAGATGCTGCAAATGTGGTCATGACAGTGCGCTGGTAGCTGTCAGTGTGGCCAGACTGCAGCGCTTTCCCTACTCAGCTGTACGAAGACAGGTTTAACTGCCAGCGCTGTACAGCTGCAAGTGCAGCCATACCCTGAGTCTCAGGTCTCTCTCCCTTCGTGTCCTAGCCTT
Organism: Chelonoidis abingdonii; assembly: GCF_003597395.2. Taxonomy (NCBI): domain Eukaryota; kingdom Metazoa; phylum Chordata; order Testudines; family Testudinidae; genus Chelonoidis; species Chelonoidis abingdonii. The sequence continues at coordinate 86,528,900 of NC_133777.1, forward strand.
CAGTTTGTTATAGTGGGCACATTTCTGAGGAATGTGAGCTTCCCCCAGGCAACAGACACACTGAGCGTGTCCATCTGACACAGGCATTGCCTATCTGCACGTCATGCATCTTTTAAATCCTGCTGAACCAGGCATTCTCCTAAACTAACACTAAATGTTTTATTTTTCCATCCCCTAGTACTTTTTTTTTTTAAATAGGTGACATAACTCTAATAAGTGAAAGGTAAATTGTCTAAACTATCCTAATTCACTAATTTATCTAATGGAAAGGAAGGTTTTCAATGAGACTGCTGAGCTCCATCTCAGGCCAGGGATGTTTGAGAAGGAACTGAGAAGTCCAGGTCGTACATGTGCTAGATGAAGCGCCAGTGGCGCAAGGGAGGCACTGCATAAGCACGACCCATATGGTCACTGCCGCAAAACCCTTCAAGCAAAGGCGCAGGGATATACCATCAATAGGCGTGGAGCACCCACAGGGACATCTCTCAATGAAGAACTATTACCTACATCAGCCAAACTTGTAATCTCATCCAAAAAAAGATACGTTAGTTTGACAGGATTTATTTTCGATAAACCCATATTGATTTCCATTAATTACATTACCCTCCTTTAATTCTTTATTAATAGACCCCTGTATCAGCTGCCTCATTGTCTTACCTGGAATCAACATAAGGGTGACAGGTCATCCCATTTACCCTTTTAAAAAAGGGTCACAACATTAGCTTTCATCCAGTCTTCTGGTACTCTCCTGGAGTTCCAAGATTTATTGAAAATCAACACTAATGGTCCAGCGAGCTCCTCAGCCTGCTCTTTTAAAACTCTTAGATGCAGGTTATCTGGACCTGCTGATTAAAAATGTCTGACTTTAATCGTTGCTGCTTAACATCCCCTGGAGATATCACCATATTAGGAGACTATATCATCTGTTTTTTCCCCCAAATACAGAACTGAAATATATATTTCATTGATTGATTTAATTCAATGGTTTAGATAATGGCATAGAGAGTACACGTATGAAGTTTGCGGACAATACCAAGCTGGGAGGGGTTGTAAGTGCTTTGGAGGATAGGATTATAATTTAAAATTATCTGGAAAAACTGGAGAAGTGGTCTGAAGTAAATAGGATGAAATTCAATAAGGACAAATTCAAAAGTACTCCACTTAGGAAGGAACAATCAGTTTCAAACATACAAAATGGGAAATGACTGCTTAGGAAGGAATACTATGGAAAGGGATCTGGCGGTCATAGTGAACTACAAGCTAAATATGAGTCAAGAGTGTAATACTGAGGTAAAAAAAGCAAACATCATTTTGGGATGTATTTGCAGTAGTGTTGTAGGCAAGACACAAGAAGTAATTCTTCCGCTCTGCTCTGCGCTGATTAGGCCTCAACTGGAGTATTGTGTCCAGTTCTGGGCACCATAGTTCAAGAAAGATGTGGACAAATTGGAGAAAGTCCAGAGAAGAGTAACATAAATGATTAAAGGTCTAGAAAACAAGACCTGTGAAGGAAGATTGAAAAAACGGGTTTGCTTAGTCTAGAAAAGAGAAGACTGAGAGGGGACAAGATAACAGTTTTCAAGTACATAAAAGGTTGTTATGAGGAGGGAGAAAAATTGTTCTCCTTAACCTCTGAGGATAGGACAAGAAGCAATGGGCTTAAATTGTGACAAGGGAGGTTTAGGTTGGACATTAGGAAAAACTTCCTAACTATCAGGGAGGTTAGGCACTGGAATAAATTGCCTTGGGAGGTTGTGGAATCTCCATCATGGGAGATTTTTAAAAGCAGGTTAGATAAACACCTGCCAGGGACGGTCTAGATAATACTTAATCCTGCCGTGAGTGCGGGGACTAGATAATTTCTCAAGGTCTCTTCCAGTCCTATGATTCTATTCTGCCTTTTCTGCATTATTGATAATTCTACCATTTCCATCAAGGAGCGGACCAATACCATTGTCAGGGTTCTGTTTGTTCCTAATATATTTAAAAAACTCCTCCTTATTGTCCTTACTCTGCTGACCACAGATTTTTCCTTGTATTCCTTTGTTTACCTTATAAATTTTCTACAATTCCTAGCTTCTGATTTACTACTTCATTTACTTCATTACTACCAGCTTCCCCTTTCTTCCATTTATTATATTATTTTTATAGCTGCCTTCACTTCCCCTCTACACCAAGTCATTTTTTAAAAGCAGCACAGTCTTCTTCCTTGATGCTTTTTGGGCATCTAGTAAGGTGTCTTAACTGATTCCTATCATTCCCATTTTGCTGATTAAATTCTTTCTCCCAGCTGATTTGGCTCATAATTGTTTTCAGATTTGTGAAATTGGCTGTATTAAAAACCCAAATATATATTTCTGGCCTGGACTTTATTCTGTTTGCTATAAGTGGGATCAAGTCATGATCACTTTCACCTACATTACCTTTAGGAAGCTGAACCAGTGGGTAGGTAAGTGGCCATCAACAAGTTTAGGCTCAAAATTAGAAGAAGGTTTCTAACCATAAGAGGAGTGAAATTCTGGAACAGCCTTCCAAGAGAAGCAGTGGGGGCAAAAAAACCCTAACTTGCTTAAAGACTGAGCTTGATAAGTTTATGGGGGGGATGGTATGATGGGATTGCCTACAAATTTGGCATGTGGCCTATTGGTGACTGCCAGTAGCAAAAATCCCCAATGGCTGGAGATGGGACACTGGATGGGGAGGGCTCTGACTCACTATAGAGAATTCTTTCCCAGGTATCTGCCTGGTAGGTCTTGCCCACATGCTCAGGGTCTAACTGAAAGCCATAATTGGGGTTGGGAAGGAATTTCCCCCCAGGTCAGATTGGCAGAGGCCTTGGGAGATTTTCACCTTCCTCTGCAGCATGGGTCACTTGCAGATTTAAACTACTGTAAATGGTGAATTTCCTGTAACTTGAAGTCTTTAAATAATCACTTGAGGATTTCAGTAACTCAGCCAGTCTATTATAGGAGTGGGTGGGTGAAGTTCTGTGGCCTGCAATGTGCAGGAGGTCAGACTAAGTGATCACATTGGTTCCTTCTGACCTTGAAGTCTATGAGTCTATTTGACACTTGTAAGCCAAGGGCCAGCTCTGGCCAAAGCCACAGACATCAGCTAAGAACTGACAGACTCACAGCTGGAAACCAGATCTGCTTACTTGTGTGTTAGTATAGTTCAGAGTAGATGTTAAAATGTATAAGAATGTATTCAGAGTTCAAACTTCTTGAAAAACTGGTGGGATGTTGTATGCATTGTTTTCACTTATCTGTACTTTATTATAATGTAATAGCAAACAGTTGCATTGTACATACTCCTGTAACTGAAGTAACCCATCAAATGAGAAAGAAGTCTTGTGTAATGCAAATGAAGAACATTACCAGGAAAGTGCTAATTCCTGTGCCTGCAAGGCAAATGGTCATTGTGTGCGAGATCAAAGACTCTAGCACATTTCTCTCTCCCTGTAATGAAAGGAAGGACCCCACATGGAGTCTGTCCTGTCAGCTTACTTTCTGTGAAAGGAAGCTATATATATTGACACAAGGAAAAATTATACATCTCTGGACTGTTTGGATTCTAACAGGGCAAAATAGCCAAACAAGAAGATGGAACTCCCCCAAGTTACTCGAGGTAGCCCACGAAGAATTTTGGGGAAACTGGCAGATTACTACATTTCTGCTACCTTTTGAAATTATAGACACTGACTCAATTGCACATATATATTTTACCAACTTTAACCTCTCAATAACTCTCATTCCTTTTTCTTAGCTAATTAACCTTTATTTAGTTTACTATAGAATTGGCTACCAGCATTATCTTGGTGTGAGATCTAGGATGCAAAACAACCTGGGTGAGTAATGGGGTGTAACCAGAATATTTTGTAATATTTGGTATAAGTGACCATTTATCACATACTTCAGCTTGCCTGAGTGGCAAGACAGACTGAAGTGTCTAAGACAGGTGTCTCAAAGTCCCGTCCTGTGGGCCATCTTTGGCCCGAGAACCTCCCCACTGCAGGCCACGGAGGAGAGATGCATGCATACACACTGCCAGCAATGTCTGCTAGAGATGCCACCTCCTGCAGCTCCCATTGGCTGGGGGAGAGGGACAGAGATATCATCACTAGTAGCCAGGCAGAGTCAGCCATGGAGGCAGTGTCACTTTTTCCCCACAATGAATATAAACAAGTCAAAATACCTAACACAACTATCTGGTGCAATCCTGAAGGTTTCAACTGCTCAGTCACTGAGGCCAAACATCAACAAACTGACAAAACTAAAGCATTGCCAGATGTCTAGCAAACACTAAAAACTCTCTGGCAGGCGAAAAATTGTATAAAGTTGTATGACAGTTTTATTATTTCTAAAAAATTCGAAATCAAAAATACAACAAACATTTTCTTTTCTGAACATCATCTTCAGTGACATTATTGGCCTGCTGGAGGATTTGAGGACTGGCACTGGCCCTAAGGTAAACTGAGTTTGAGACCTCTGTGTAGTAAGAGGAGGCCCTGAGATATAAACCTTGGTATCAGAGGCCCGGTACGAGGCCTAAGGCCTGAACTAAAGGAATGGTCAAGACTTTTCTAACATAAAGCAAAGTAAAGCTGTGAGCCAGAGGCAGGCCCTGCTCACAGAAGCTGGCAAGGAAAGGGCTGATGCTGCAAGAAGATACGTACCTAAAAGGTACTGGACACCAGATATCAGAACATTCGCATACTTGTACACTCCACACAGGTAACAAGGAACATGCTGATCCATCCCAATGACAGGGCCAAAAGGGTAATATGATGGATACGGTTGTTTTGTTCAAACCAACATGTACAAGGTGAGAGGTGGCACCTTACTACGTAGAGGGGTTGTACCTTGCTATGTAGAAGGGTTCCATCTCAATACGTCAGGAGTGATGTGTAACTTGTTTATACCTTTGTATAAGAATGCTTCTCTGGGGTGGTGTCTTTGTCCAGCCTAGGGGGCAGTGGAAAGTCTCACCACTGACTGAGCTGAATGGACTCACCTTGGACTTCTATGCCAGGGAGCTGGAGACTGTGTTTCTCTTCGACAATAAACCTGGCCCAGGTGCCTTCGTACCTTATTAGAGTCTGTGATCATTGGGGGTTCTCTCGGGGTCTGCTGTGTCAGCTATCTGCGCAGAGCTGGGACAGCACACAGAGGAAACATGCAAGCAGCCAATTGATATCAACACTGAACAGAGCAGAGCACCACACCGGGAGAGTCTGACAACACCCTGGTCTAACGGAACTGTCTGAGACTACTGTAGTACTTTCGGAGTTCACATTTGTTACTGGATTGGTGAAATCTAACTATAGAACATACCACCAATTGCAGTGTCTGTGCTGCTTTTTGACAGTGTGCCTTGAGATTGGCACTCTCAGTCATGAGCCACTCCAGTCAGCATGACAATACAGAGAGTTTTGGTTTTGTGGAACATTGGTCCACCTTCTGTGGAGAGTAGGGGGCTGTATAGTTTGGATAGCCTCCACCTCAGTAGAAAAGGGACTAATCTCCTCAGGGACTGGTTTGCTAGAGCAGTCATGAGATAACTAAACTAATAGCAAAAGGGGAGGATAAAAAATGTTGAGAACAAAGTTAACTAAAGAAACAGGACATCAGGAGAAGCAATTCCTGAATTGCCTACACACCAACATAGGAGCCTGGGTAACAAACAAGGAACTGGAATCGCTAATTAATGAGCATAAACTCACTCTAGTTGGTATTACTGAAACCTGATGGGATGATTCACATAATTTGAATGTTAAAAATCAATTATTATAATCTATTTATGAAGGCTTAAGTAGGGAAAATTTAGATTTAGTTAGGGATTAGTCCTGCTCTGAGCACGGGGGTGGACTAGATGACGTCCTGAGATCCCTTCCAACCCTGATATTCTATGATTCTATTAATAAAAGGGGAAGGGAGTGGCACTCTATGTCAAAAATGGAATTACCTGTTTCTGTGTCACTGATAGCTAAAAGAAAATGATCTTGAATGCTTACGGATCAATATCCTAACAGAAAAGGTACAAAATGAGGTGTTAGTTGGTTTCTGCAACATACCACCAAATCACAATAGGGAACAGGATAACTGTCTCTTTATGCACATATTGATAATGTGTAGGGGGAAAACCTATATGATTATAGGGGACTTCAATTTGAGTGACATATACTAGAGGTCTTATGCTGCCAGTACTAAAACATCCTTGGAATTTCTAAACATTGATGACAATTTCCTAACTCTGTTGGTATGCATACTTCCACCTTTTCACGTTCTCTGTATGTATAAATATCTCCTGTCTGTGTGTTCCATCCTATGCATCCGAAGAAGTGAGCTGTAGCCCACCAAAGCTTATGCTGAAATAAATTTGTTAGTCTCTAAGGTGCCACAAGTACTCCTGTTCTTTTTGCAGATACTGACTAACATGGCTGCTACTCTGAAACATGTCAAAAAGTATTGCAGCCAACACAGGGGAATTCTTTATTAGAGCTTGTCCTAACAGATAAAGAGGAACTGATTACAGAACTAAAATATCACCTGGTCACTGGTTCCCAGATAACACAATGTTAGAGTATGCTAAGCAGAACTTTGCCACTGACCCAATGACATTTGGATTCCATTGCAGTCCTACAAAAATGCTACTGATGAACAGGTCAGCAAGAAAGGGGTTCCTTGCTCAATGTGCTGTGGAAATACAGTGACCACTAACCCTGATTTTCAAGTTACAGTCCCAAAATTGCAGAGACTATCCTGCATGCTGCAGGGTTGCAATGGAATCCAAATGTCATTGGGTCAGTGGCAAAGTTCTATTTAGCTGAGGTGAGATGAGGGGTCAGGCAGCTGTTGAGTGCTTGAAGGATGATGTGCCTGGGTGGTCCCATCTCCTCCCTGCTAAGACTGCATATTTAGCACTGGCAGCTGCCTTTGGCCCATGGGTGAGAGAGGTTTGGGAGCCCTGGGCCAGATGGTTCTTCCACTTCTGACCTCAACTCCCATGTAGCACCAGAGCCATCAGTTTGCACTATTGTATGTGTCTGCCACAGCATATCTTCTCCTCGGTGCAACCTGGCTGCCTGGGCGCAGTAGAGCAGAGCTGCAAGGATCTTCTCTGCATTTATATCTGGCTGCTGCTCCCCATCTCTCTTCTCCCTTCCCTTCTACTGTTTCCAGCCTCTTGTATCAGTGGCATTTCTCCAGAGGCCAGGAGGAAGGGAGATGGGAATAGAAGGAATAGAAAGATTGAGGAGAAAAAAAAAGGGGAAGAGACTTTATTCATAAGGGCTGTTAAGACAATGCCTTCACCCGCACCATATCCACATAATTTAACTTGAAGTTTATTGATATATGCAAATTATTTGCTAATATACAAATCAGTTATTTTGCATGTTCATGCAGCAGTATGAAAGTGTCCCTAATTCCATTCCCCCTACCAAATGGTGGAAACCCTATTTGGGAGTGCCCAGACAGTGATGGGCTCTGAGATGGTGTGTGGGCTAAAATTAATCCTACTCTTTAGGATAAATAAAAAATAAAAAATTCAAAACAGAAAGCAAAGATAAGAAAATAAGGATAGCCAGTCAATGAAAGGAAGGGAAGAGCTATTCTGGGAAAGACTGAATAAAAAATTAATAAAATAGGTTACATGCTTAAGGAAAGATGACAGGTGCCTGTCTGAAAACAGAAAATCTTATGTAAGGTGCTAAAACAGTGTCTGGAGTCCTTAAATATGGCAACTGTGAGAATACTACAGCAGGTTATTTGCTAAAGTCAGAAAAGAGACACCCAGTGCAAGATTGCTGGGTAAGGAAAGCTAACTTAGCTTTCCAATGAATGGTCCTAGTTCCAAGACCTCAAATCAATAGTGCATTGACCCACTGACCTCACACCTACACTAAGACAACCAGTCAAAATTCAGAGGCTTCTGGAGCTCAAGAGTTCAGATAGGGCTATTATTTCCTATTGGGGTCACCTAAACAATACATTGAGGATACAAACTGGAACCGTAGAATTCATTTCTGGATATTCAATGAGGTCAAAGAAGAATGGTATCCTAAGTAGTCCCCGTACCTGCAGCAAGGTAAGTGCCATCAAATTCCAGAATATGTGCTTTTTCATCAGAGATGTAGAAACCGTACCTTTCACCATCAGAAAGTGTCCTTCCAAACAAGAAAGACAAAGTGGGTGAAGTAATATCTTTTATTGGACCAACTTCTGTTGGTGAAAGACAAGCTTTCGAGCTACTTCAGTCAGAACGAAGAAGAGAAAAGAGACAGTCAAACAGTCTGCCAAATCACTGGGAACATAGGCAGCAGGTTATATATGTTTGCAGTGCTCGAGCACCAGGAATATTCAGGGCCGGGTGCCCTGCTCCAGCAATATTTGGAGCTGGGTCTCTCCCCCGGCCCTGCCTGGATCGGGCCCCAACCTCCGCCTTCCACCCCTGCTCCCATCATCCCACTGCTGCGATGTCTCTGTCTACACACTGTCTCTCGTCGCTGT
>NC_133777.1:86537767-86633387 GCF_003597395.2 Chelonoidis abingdonii
GCCCTCATCCCCCTGCACCCTAATCCTCTGCCCCAGCCATGAGCCCCCCGCCCACAGCACGAATCCCTCATCCTCAGCCCCAACCCTCATTCCCCTGCACCCTGAGCCTCTGCCTCAGCCCTGAGCCCCGCCCCCCGCAGCACGAATCCCTCATCCTCAGCCCCAACCCTCATTCCCCTGCACCCTGAGCCTCTGCCCCAGCTCTGAGCCCCCCCACATCATGAACCCCTCATCCTCAGCCCCAATCCTCATTCCCTGGCACCCTGAGCCTCTGCCCCAGTGTGCATCACCTCCCCCTTCTTACACCCCCACCACCAGCCCAGAGCCTGCACCCAAACTCCATCCCAAAGTCTGCAGCCCTCACCCCCTCCTGCACACCCACCCCCTGCCCCAGCCCGGAGCCTGCACTCAGCACCCAAACTCCTTCCCAAAGCCTGTACCCCTCCTGCACCCTAATCCCCAGCCCAGGACCTGTACCCCAGACCTCCCCCCCAAAACCCCGCCCAGAGCCTTAGGCAGGTGGGGGCAGAGTTTGAGGGGGTGGAGTTGGGGGGGCGGGTTCTGGGCACCACCAAAATTTCTACAAACTTACCATCCATGACTGGGAACTCTGCTAACCCTGGCAATCTGGCTGTTGCTTTGCCTGTACAATATCTCTGGTTCATAAGTGACAGACCTACTGGCTTGTCAGCTCCTGAAACAAAAGGGCAGCTTTCAATTAGATACTCTGTAAGGCAGCCATTGCATGGGCTCGCATGTTGTCTTTTTAAGGGAGGCCCTTGAACTCAGTCCTGAAGTGTCCCACTTCCAGATAGTAAAAAGGATGGTCAGATCAAAAAATGGATGTGTGTGTGATGCCTAAGGTTGGTTTCTTGGTCATGACAAAAAAAATGTGAAATCATCACATCTTTGTCATACCAAAAAACTAAAAAATGCAAAGTCACACAGCATTAGCTATCAGACTTAGAAGTGTCTCAGCACAGTTTTTCCAAATGCATGAAGTGGTTTTTATTTTAAGAGTGCACTAAAAACATTACATTAATTCAAATAGGATAAATCGAAAATGCTGATAAAAATGCTTATAAGATGATAGAAAGTCTTATTCTGATAAGAATGTAAAAACATGCCTTAATTTACACAATTTTATAGCTCCCCTGCCATCTCTAAATACATTTTTATAAGGAACAAGGGAGGCTCTGACAAAGTACTATTGTTTAGCCAATCGCTAAGACAAACAAGTTTGCTTACATTGACAGGAGATAATGCTGCCCGCTTCTTATTTATGTCACCTGAAAGTGAGAACAGGCATTCACATGGTACTTTTGTAGCTGGCGTTGCAAGATATTTATGTGCCAGATATGCTAAACATTTCATGCTTCAGCCACCATTCCAGAAGACAAGCGTCCAGGCTGATGATGGGTTCTGCTCAATAAATAAGTGGGCAGCATTATCTCCCGTATATGTAAACAAACTTGTTTGTCTTAGAGATCAGCTGAACAAGAAGTAGGACTGAGTAGATTTGTAGGCTCTAAATCTACTCACTCTTTTGTTTTTTAATGCAGTTATGAAACAAAAAAAAAAATCTACATTTGTAAGTTACACTTTGACGATAAAGAGATTGCACTATGGTACTTGTATGAGGTGAATTGAAAAATACTTTTTCTTTCATTTTTACAGTGCAAATATCTGTAATAAAAAATAATATAAGGTGACCACTGTACCCTTTGCACTCTGTTGTAATTAAAATCAATATATTTGAAAATGTAGAAAAATATCCAAAATATTTACAATAAATGTCAATTGGTAGTCTATTATTGTTTAACAATGTAATTAATTCTTTTGAGTTAACTGAGATTAACTGGCAGCCCTAATCAAAACCTAACTGCAGTCTAAAGGGTAGACAATAAAATGATTTAATGTTTTCTAGTCTCATCTTCTATGATGACTGCACACCTCAGAGCTGGACTGATGCAACACACACACTCTGTCCATGATGTTGAGTCAGAAGGCTATCCAAAAGCTTCAACTGGCTACACAGTGGACTGAAATAACTACATCATATTGCAATACTCCATTGTTACTCACTTTATGTTGATTCTCAATACAATCCCAAATCGTCATTTTCAAATCCATAAGCAGACCAGTATTTGGCTGAAAAATTGCCCATGATTCTACCTTGCTATAACAGCTTTGCTCAGCTGAAATCCTGCTGCTGACAGAGGCACAATTTGAACTCAGGAAGACTGGGGATAGAACGTGTTCAGCAGAGCACCTGCAGCCATAGAACCAACTCTGACAGCTGAGTCGGAATCCAACTCTGTTTAAAACTTGCTTATTTACAGAGTCATTTCCCACTTACATTATGAATCACTCTATCAAACCTGTTGAGCAATGAGCACCCCCCCCCAGCACATTAGAAAGTTGGCACCTGTAGCTCCAGCCCCAGTGTCGGTGCCTATACAAGGAGCCGCATATTAACTTCTGAAGAGCCGCATGTGGCTCCAGAGCCACAGGCTGACCACCCCTGCTCAGGCCCGAGCCTGGAAGTCTACACAGCAATGAAACAGCCTCACAGCCCAAGCCCGAGCTGGCTGGCATGGGCCAGCCGCAGGTTTTTCTTTGCTGTGTAGCAATACCCTTAAGCAACACACATGCCTTGCTATGTCTTAAGGAAGTGTTAATTTCTAAAGAGAAACAGGCAAGGGGAGGAAAAAGACACTCCTAGGTGCACAGTTACATTTGAAAAAGCAGTCTGAACGATTTAATGATAATCCATTTGTCTTGAGAAACTTTCATAAAACATATCAATTAGTCATTCCTTCAAGCCGATCTTACAATTTTTCATTTAAAACACATGAAAATAGACTAACTGATCCCTAATCGCATAATTGAAAAGAATTCATGATTGGCCATAAAAGGTATAATTCTGGTAGGGGGAAGATAATTAGTAAGAGTTAATTTAGTTAGCCCTGTTAAGCAATTTCAAATCCTCTTTCTGTGGTGGGAACAAGTAGATACAAATATTCTTTTGGCAGTTTGGAAAATGGTTGAGGCTGATAAAAGCACACATTTCTGCTCATTCTAAGGGAAAAAAGTGCTTTTCTCTGAGCAGATTTGACTGTTGAATCTGAATCCCAATCAGAAAACTTGCTTTTTCCTTTTCCAGGACAGGATCGTGACTCAGCACACACTTTTCTATCCATCAGTTCCTAGCGGAAATAGACAAATCGCATTCCATTAAAGCCCTGCTAAAAATGTGGAGTGATAGCTGATGTGACAAGGCCTGGTCCATTACATCACTCCAAACTGTTCTCGCAATTAATACCACACCTCACTGGGTTAGCCGATCACAATGCAGGATTTTTAATCCTATTTTAGAATGGGCTTTCACAAAATTCTTGTATATTGTCCACAAGCCATTGAACCTCCTTACCTGTGGCCTCCCTAAGGCAAACAGTATATACACTCTTCAGTTCATCAAAATACATCCACTTTCTTGCTGAGTGCTCTCATCAGATCACCATCATCTCTCCCTCTTTCAAATATTTCACTAGCTCTTAGTTTCATCAAATCAAACACACTTCTTGTCCTCACCTTCAGGGCCCTTCACAACTCTGCCCTCTACAACCTGTTCTCTCCAATCTCTTATGTTGTGCTCCCTGCTACCAAAGCCTCTTTTTATTACCTTTGATCTGCTTTTCCAAGAGCCTTTTCATGCTTGTTTTTGCACTGTACCTTATGCATGGACTGTCCCCCCACAATCCATAAGGCCACTACCCTATCTCCTCCAATTTCTCCCCACGAGCCAGGTCTCCTATGATGCTAACAAACAATCAGCTAGCTAGTGACAGTTCAGATGTTTGTCAGTAAAAGATATGGTACCCTCAGGATCATCGATAGCTCTGTGTAATGCCTCCCCTCCCCATTTCCTTCCTCTCTTTTGTCACTCATTTTTCAAACTTGTTTCTGATTAGACTATATACTTGTTGGTGCAGCAACTGGCTCCTCTGTGTTTGCAGTGCATCCTGCACAGTTAGGTCCTGGTTTTAACTAGGGACACAGCATAAATAAATATAAACAATAGTAATAATCTGCATAAGAATAATAGCTCAAGGACATCCGTTTGTAATCTATTTTCACACTTGGGGTAATTCTTATAAGGAACTCCATTTATTAACTTTCACCTCTGACAGACTGTATTTGTTACCTCTCAGATCAAACTTCTCAATTGGCATTCACTCTGTTGATGGCTTCCCACTCAGCTGATCTCTCAGGAGTTTCTTACTCAGTTGCAGCAATAAGAACATTACACAGGTGCCCTCGTTCCTGAAGTAGTTATTCTATGTCCCAGCTAATTCTATTTATTTCTAGTGATGCCCTCATCACTGGATGGAATCAGTCATGCTCTGGGGTCTCTAACACCTCCCCACATTAAGATCTCTAATGTAGCCACTCTAAGCTGACGGGAGAGAACTCTCCTGTTGACTTAACTACTTCAGCCCCTGTGAGTGACAGCAGCTATGTTGGCAGAAGCTCTCCTGCCTACACAGCACTATCCACACTGGTGCTTATGTCTGTGTAACTAAGTGTAAGTAACTGTGTCAGGAACAGTATCCCTGATGATGACACAGCACAACTGGTTGCTGAGCTCCATGCCTTTATCCTCACACACAACTATTTCAAATTTGATGACAATATATACCTCCAGACCAGTGGCACTGCTATGAGCACCCGCATGGCCCCACAATATGCCAACATTTTTATGGCTGACCTGGAACAACGCTTCCTCAGCTCTCGTCCACTCACGCCCCTTCTCTACCTATGCTACATTGATGACATCATCATCTGGACCCATGGAAAGGAGACTCTGGAAAAAATTCCACCATGATTTCAACAGTTTCCACCCCACCATCAACCTCAGCCTGGACCAATTACACGGGAGGTCACTTCCTAGACACACCACGTGCAAATAAAGTGATGGTCACCGTGTTAACACCAACCTATACCAAAAAACCTACTGCGACCGCTATGCCTACCTTCATGCCTCCAACTTCCATCCAGGCACACACCACAAGATCCATTGTCTACAGCAAGCACTGAGGTACAACCGCATCTGCTCTACCCCTCAGACAGAGACCAACACCTACAAAATCTCCACCAAGCATTCTCAAAACTACAATACTCTGCACGAGAAATAAGAAACAGATCAACAGAGCCAGACGTGTACCCAGAAGCCTCCTATGCAAGACAAATCCAGAAAGAAACCAACAGAACTCCACTGGCCATCACATATAGTCCCCAGCTAAAACCCTCCAACGCATCATCAGGGATCTATAAACCCATCCTGGACAATGATCCCTCACATTCAGAGACCTTAGGTGGCAGGCCAGTCCGGCCCACAGACAACCTGCCAACCTAAACGCATTTCTCACCAGTAACTGCACACCGCAACATAGTAACTCTCAGCTCAGGAACCAATCCAAAACCATGCAACAACCCTCATCGTGCAACTCTGCCACATATTGTCTACACCAGCCGACTGGACACCATCACAGGACCTAACCAGATCAGCCACACCATCACCAGTTCATTCACCTGGCACGTCCCCATCATTGTGTAATATACGCCATCATATGCCAGCAAATGCCCCTCTGCTATGTACATTGGCCAAACTGGACAGTCTCTACATAAAGGATAATGGACACAAATCAGATATGAGGTGTGAATGCAATATACAAAAACCTGTAGGAGAACACTTCAATCTCCCTGCGATCACAAAATAGCAGATTTAAAAGAAGCCATCCTGCAGCAAAAAAACTTCAGGACCGAGACTTCAAAGAGAAAAATGCTGAGCTTCAGTTCATCTGGCAAATTTGACATTAGCAAGCTCAGGATTAACCTTGGAGGAATTCCTACACCTGGAGAGGAAAGTAAACGAAGTTGGGCTAGGGGATACTCTTGTGGACCAAGAAATTCGACCCGAGGAGGAAAAGGCAGAGTTGAAACTAGCCTAACGGGTGGATGCTGGTGGTAAAGGTCTAGTGCACGACGGGGACCCAAGAAATGTCACTAATGACAAACCCGATCAAAAATTAAAATGTCTGTACACTAATGCGAGGAGCCTTAGGGAACAAGATGGGAGGGAACTGGAGCTACGGTGCAGGAAGTGAAACCGGATATTATAGGGATAACGGAAAACCTGGAGATGGGAATAGTACTTCATGACTGGAGTACGGGTATTGAAGGCTATTGTGCTGTTTAGAAAAGACAGGAGAAGAAAAGCAAAGGTGGTGGAGTAGCCTTGTAAATCAATGATGGGTGGAACTGTAATGAAATAAGAAGTGATGGAAGTAGATAAGACGGAGTCTGTCTGGGTAAAAATCACGCTGGGTAAAAAAGAGAGCTACTAGAGCTTCCCCTGAGATAGTCCTTGGGGTGTGCTACAGACCGCCGGGATCTGATTTGGGATATGGATAGAGACCTCTTTAATGTCTTTAATGAAGTAACACCCCAAGGGGAAATGTGTGATTATGGGAGACTTCAACTTCCCGGATATAGACTGGAGGACGAATGCTTGCAAGAATAATAGGGGTCAGATTTTTTCTGGATGTGATAGCGGATGGATTTCTTCATCAAGTAGTTGAAAGTACCTACGAGAGGGGATGCCATTTTAGATTTGGTTTTGGTGAGTAGTTGAGGACCTCGTAGAAGAAATGGTGGTAGGGTGACAACCTTGGTTCGAGTGATCATGAGCTGATTCAATTCAAATTAGATGGAAGGATAAACAAACGTAGATCTGGGATTAGGGTTTTTCGACTTCTCGAAGGCTAATTTTAAAGAGTTAAGGGAAATTAGTTAGGGAAGTGGATTGGACGGAGGAACTTCTGGATTTAAATGCGGAGGAGGCCTGGAATTGCTTTAAGTCGCAGCTGCGGAAACTGTTGGAAGCCTGCATCCCAAGAAAGGGGAAAAAAAACCATGGCGGGGAGTTGTAGGCCGAGCTGGATGAGCAAGCAACTCAGAGAGGGGGATTAGGAAAAAAGCAGAAAGCTTACAGGAGTGGAAGAAAGGCGGGATTAGCAAGGAAGCTACCTTAGTGAGGTCAGAACGTTAGGGATAAAGTGAGGAAGCTAAAAAGCCGCGTTAGAACTGGACCTTGCGAAGGGAATCAAAACCAGTGCGGCTGAAGGGCTGGTTAATGAAGATACCTTCAAACCATCGGTAAGGGTGAAGAAGGGAGAAGCAGGAGAGTTGTGGGGAAGTGACCCAGGGAAATGTAGCGACTCTGGCAGTGAAAGGTTGGCTGCCAACAGCTGCTACCATTAGGGTCCCTGGGCTGGAACCTGGAGTAGAGGGTAGGCCTGGGTTCCCCACAACCCACCGCTACAGAAATACCTCCTGGAAGGGGAAGACAGGCCCATGTCAGGACAGGAGGCTAAACTGTTTTGGTATGAGGCCGTAAGAGCAACAGAGACTGTGGGAGTTCTCTGACCAACCTCCTTGCTGGCTTATGATGAAAAGGGCTCAGTAGACTGTGTCCCTGGCTCTAGAGAGAGAAGGGCTTCGTGGAGGGTTGCAGTGAGCCTCTGAAGCGAGCATAAACTGCCTGGAAGCGCGGAACTCACAGGGACAAGGTCGGAGCTGCAGAGAGATGCAGGAGACACACTAAAGGGCCACCTGCAGCTCGAGAGCCACAGTCTGAGTATCACTGAGTGCTAAGGAAGTATGAATAAAACAGATAGACAAAGCACCAGGTAGCTATGAGTTACAACTGTAGGCAATAGAAGATTATAGATCAAATATCTGAGTCATTATCAAATATTTTTAACTAACCAGTATTCTCCAGTAGCAAGAGGCTGATTAGAAAACAATAAATGTAAGTGCAGTTTTTTACATATATATAGGAAAGAATAAAATGCAAGGTGTCTAGGTGTAAAGTGATGCGCTTGAGAACAAATGACTTCCAAATTAATAGTCTGAATGCCTAGTGTTAATTAATATTGTAAAGGAGGGATCTGGGAGTACTGTTTGAACTAATATTTAAATTATTGGTCCAGTGTGCAACAGTGCTAAAAATTGTTGGCTTATTGAGTAGCTTGTTATGCAAATCACTGATGAGGCCACATTTGCAGCATCATGCCCATTGTGCGTCATCTTATTTGAAGGAAGATACTGCTAAAACAGAGTGTAGCACAGAGGTGGGCAAACTATGGGCCTCATCCGGCCCACGGGACCCTCCTGCCTGGCTTGGGAGGCTAGCCCCTGGCCCCTCCCCTGCAGCCTCGACACGCTGCGCTGTCGGTGCAACACTCTCTGGGGAGCTGGGGAGCACAGTTGCAGAGCAGCAGTCTGACCCAGTGCTCTGGGCAGCGCGGCCATAACGCGCCAGCCACCGGTGCTTTGTGCTGCGTGGTAAGGGGCAGGGGGTGTTGGATAGAGGGTAGGGGAGTTCGGGGGGATGATCGGGGCGGGGGGGTGGATAGGGGTTGGGGCTGTCAGAGGGCAGAGAACAGGGGGGTTGGACCAAGAGAGATGCACTAGGATGATCCGAGGAATGGAAAATCTGCCTTATGAAAGGAGACTTAAAGAGCTTGGCTGTTTAGCCTGGCCAAAAGAAGGCTTCGGGGATATGCTTGCTCTATATAATATATCAGGGGATTAACGTTAGGGAGGAAGAGAATTATTTAAGTTTAGTACTAATGTAGGCACGAGACAATGGGTACAAACTGGATATTAGGAATTTAGACTTAAATTAGACGAAGTTTCTAACCATTAGGGGGAGTGAAGTTCTGGAACGCCTTCCGAGGGAAGTGTGGGGCAAAGACTTATCTGGCTTTAAAGACTAAGCTTGATAAGTATAATGGAGGGGATGTTATGATGGGATAGTTTTTAATTTGGGCAATTGATTTTGATTATCGGCAGATAAGTCTGCTCAATGTCTGTGAGGGGATGTTGATGGGAATGGGAACTGATTACTGCAGAGAATTCTTTCTTGGGTGCTGGCTGGTGAGTCTTGCCCACATGCTCAGGGTTTAGCTGATCGCCATATTTGGGGTCGGAAAGGAATTTTCCTCCAGGGCGGATTGGCAGGGGCCCTGGAGGTTTTCGCCTTCCTCTGCAGCTGGGGCATGGGTCGCTTGCTGGTGGATTCCCTGCAGCTTGAGGTCTTCAAATCTCAATTTTGAGGATTTCAATAACTCAGTCATGGTTCGGGGTTGTTATAAATGTGTATGGGCAGGTTTTGTGGCTGCCTGTGCAGAGGTCAGACTAGATGATCATATTGGTCCTTCTGACCTATGAGTCTATGAGTCTATGATTAACAAAGACTGTGAATGGCTAGCCAACTACAAAAGCAGTTTCTCCTCCCTTTAGTGTTCACACCTCAACTGCTAGAACAGGCCTCATCCTCCCTGCTTGAACTAACCTCGTTATCTCCAGCCTGATTCTTGCTTGCATATATATACCTGCCTCTGGAAATTTCACTACATGCATCCGACAAGTGGGTATTCACCCATGAAAGCTCATGCTCCAATACGTCTGTAATCTATAAGGTGCCACAGGACTCTCTGCTGCTTTTACAGATGCAGACTAACACGGTTACCCTCTGATACTGTGTACTTACATCGCTTGCGGGGGCGGGGGGTCTCACAACCCTGAGCGACATAAGATATGCAGGCATAAACTGTAGTGTAGACATAGCCTGAGATTCTATAAATTCTTGGTGAGTCATCTGACAGCTAAAAAATTAACAGACACTTTGGACATATCACACAAAGCAGTACTGCCTGTACCCAACCTCAGCCAGTAGATGGCAGCAAAACACACCCTTCCACCTGAGAAAGGCACAGTACCGCAGCAGGTCTGAGATCTCGTGTAAGGCCTGGTCTACACTACACGTTATACGAATTTAGCAGCGTTAAACCAAATTAACCCTGCACCCGTTCACACAACGAAGCCCTTTATTTCAATATAAGGGCTCTTAATACTGATATCTGTACTCCTCCGACAAAGGGAGTAGCGCTGAAATCGGTATTGCCATGTTGGATTAGGGTTAGCGTGGCTGCAATTTGATGGTATTGGCCTCCGGGTGCGATCCCACAGTGCGCATTGTGACCGCTCTAGACAGCAATCTGAACTTGGATGCAGTGGCCAGGTGACAGGAAAAGCCCCGCGAACTTTTGAATTTCATTTCTGTTTGCCCATGTGGCAGGGCCGGCTCCAGGCACCAGCTTTCCAGCTGGTGCTTGGGGCTGTCCCCCTTGTTTTGCCCCAAGCAGCGCGCCGAATTGCTGCCGCGGGCGGGGATGGGGGCAGTCCCTGTGCCTTAGGGCAGCAGGCATGTTCCGTGGCGGCGGCAATTCGACGGCAGCTTCTAAGTTTAGCTGTCTGGGGCGGCTTCAGCTAAACGTAGAAGCTGCCGCTGGAACGCGCCTGCCCCCTTAGGCACAGGGACTGACCCCCGGCCCGTGGCGGCAATTCAGCGCGCTGCTTGGGGCGGCGAAAACTGTAGAGCCGGGCCTGCCAGCGTGGAGCATTGATCAGCACGGATGTACGGGAGCACTGATCCGATCGCTTTATGGGAGACAAATCTGTTCTATCAGAGCTCTGTTCCAGAAGACAAAATGCCAAAGCATTGAAAATATCTCCAGACAGAGGCCACAGGAGGGACTCTCAGTGCTGCGTGACAAGCGTACGGAAGCCAAAGAATCAAATACGCTCATGGAGGGAGGGAGGGGGACTGAGGACTCCAGCTATCCACAGTCTCTGAAAAGCATTTGCATTCTTGGCTGAGCTCCAATGCCTGAAGGGTCAAAACATTGTCCAGGTGGTTCAGAGTATATGTCATCAACTTCCCGTCCGGGTCAGAGCCTGAGGTATCCCGCAAAATGATGAGCTGCATGCCATTCTAGGGGGTGCCCCGCAACCAACCCCACTTGTTGCTTCCCTCCTGGGTACCGTGGCAATGTCCCCCCATTTGTGTGATGAAGGAATAAGAATGCAGGAATAAGAAACACTGACATTTTAGTGAGAGAAAATGAGGGGAGGCAACCTCCAACTGCTATGATAGTCCAGGCAGTACAGAATCTTCATTAGACATGAAAGGTGGGGAGAAGGAGCAGGAGCTCAGCCTCCAGCTGCTATGATGAGGATGGTTATCAAGCCTTTTGCACCGTCTGCCTCTCTAGGGACACAGCCTAAAGAAGGGAATGACCAGGAGTCATTCCCATTTTTGCCCAGGTGCCCCAGCCGACCTCATCAAGGCCAGCCAGGAGCACTCACGAGATAAACGTTTTCCAAGCCTTGTCTGTACCGTCTGCCATCAGGAAAGGAAGGGGGAGAGGATGCTGCTGTTCAGCGCCGCAGCACCGCGTCTACAAGCAGCATGCAGTAGGCGTATGGTGACATTGAAAAAAGGCAAGAAATGATTTTTTCCCTTTTCTTTCATGGGGCGGGAGAATTTGGAGCGGCTGTGCTCTCTGGTTGTCTAGTACACTTGCCCCATATTCTAGGCAGGATTGACTATTTTTAGACAAAACATAAAGAAAGGAATGACCTGGGGAGTCATTCCCATTTTTGTTCATGCAGCCCCGGCCGACCTCAGTGAGGCCAGCCAGGAGCACCCATGACAGCAGCAGACAGTACAAAAGGACTGGTAACCGTCATCACCAATTTCTAAAGCAGCAGATGGTGCAATAAGGCTGGTAACTGTCTCTGCTACCTTGCAGTACCGCATCTGTCAGCAGCATCCAGTACACATACGATGACAGTCACAAAAGACTAAACGGGCTCCATAGCTGCCATGGTATGGAGTCTGCCAGGGCAATCAAGGGAAAAAGGGTGCTAAATGATTGTCTGCCATTGCTTTCACAGAGGAAGGATTGAGTGACGACATTTACCTAGAATCACCCGTGACACTGTTTTTGCCCCATCATGCATTGGGATCTCAACCTAGAATTCCAATGGGCAGGGGAGACTGCGGGAACTATGGGATAGCTACCCACAGTGCAACGCTCCAGAAATCGATGCTAGCCTCGGTACATGGACGCACACCGTCGAATTAATGTGCTTAGTGTGGCTGCATGCACTCGACTTTATACAATCTGTTTTAAAAAACGGTTTCTGTAAAATCTGAATAATCCCGTAGTGTAAACATACCCTTAGAATGTCCAGGCAGGTGTGGGCAGGGACTCAGCTGGCCTTGTCTGTCTCTCATAGGACATCTATCTCAATGCCAGAAGCATGGCAACAAAGCTGAGGCAGGAAGAGTGCTCAATGTGCTGCAGCTTGGAAGTCTCAAATCCATTGTTTGTTCTTTGCATTATTTGTGCACTCACTATGAAGAGCAAGTTGCTGCCCTGAAGAGCTCACTCTAAATAGACTGAGACAGAGGATGGGAAAGAGGTTGCAAGGAAAAGCAGAGAGGCTGAGCAGGGAGTTAGACCCTATTATTGTTAGTTCTCAGATTGTTTGGGATCAGGAGCAGAATTTTCAACAGTTTAATGAGCTAATTCTTGTCTGCAAGGAGGATGAGGTAGAGAGACTGCTATAGCTCTGCTGCAGTTTCAGCCCTCCTTTTCCCTCCACCCAAAAAACCCATCACACTACCCATCCATTCCCCCTCTTCTTGCAGGCTGGGAGCGCCCAGAGGGCCTCCGAAGCAGTTGCATGGTCAAATGCACTGACTTTCTGTTTGAAGCTACACAAGATGCCTGCACAGGCTCCCAGACAATAAGTAAATCTGCAAAGTGAGAGACTTGTCAACAAAGTTACATAGTTACCATTCCCTAGGCATGCGGGAGCCACACTTTCACCTGGCTTATGGGACAGCCAACCTGGAGTAACAGATGGTGCTGCTGGATTTAAATGGATTGGCAGAGCTGTGTAAGGGTCTCAGGGCTTGTCTACACAGCAAAGTTGTGCTGGTACATGCCAAAATGTGGATTTAAACTAGGATGACCAGACAGTGAGTGTGAAAAATCGGGATGGGGGTGGAGGGCTATAGGAGCCTATACAAGAAAAAGACCCAAAAATCAGGACTGTTCCTATAAAATCGAGACATCTGGTCACCCTAATTTAAACAGATATTGTTTATTCTGGTATAACCCTTTGGGTAGACACACTAATTCTGGTATAACAGTGACCTTTTTAGTTTACATTAAACACCTTCCAAAGCAACGTTTTCTAAACCAAAAAAGGCCCTCTGAACATTGAAATAGAAGGATCAACATGAGGGTTACACTGGTATAGATACATCAGTACATATGGGAAAGTTTAGCCATTTGTACAAGACCTTGAGCTGCAGCACCAGAATAGTACTCCACATCATATGTCCACATTACATTCCACTATACCCTGCATCAACAGATCCACCATTCATCTCTGACAGGACAGAGAACTGGACTACATTACTGGCAACAAAGGGATTGATGGTTGGGAGATGTTCAGGAGATCTCCACACCAGAATTTAACCTGGAGAGGGAAGTAAACAAAGTGAGAGGGGATACGCTTGTGGACCGAAGAATTGACCCAAGGAGGAAAAGCGGAGTAGAAACTAGACTAACGGGTGATGCTGGTGGTAGAAGGTCTGTGCACAACGGGAGACTGTGAAGGCTAGCCAACTACAAAAGCAGTTTTCTCTTCCTTAGTGTTCCACCTCAACTGCTAGAAACAGGCCTCATCCTCCCTGCTTGAACTAACCTCGTTATCTCCAGCCTGATTCTTGCTTGCATATATATACCTGCCTTCTGGAAATTTCCACTACATGCATCCGACAAAGTGGGTATTCACCCATGAAAGCTCATGCTCCAATACGTCTGTTAATCTATAAGGTGCCACAGGACTCTCTGCTGCTTTACAGATGCAGACTAACACGGTTACCCTCTTGATACTGTGTACTTACATCGTGCGGGGGCGGGGGTTCCACAACCCTGAGCGACATAAGATATGCAGGCATAAACTGTAGTGTAGACATAGCCTGAGATTCTATAAATTCTTGGTGAGTATCTGAAGCTAAAAAATTAAACAGACACTTTGGACATATCACACAAAGCAGTACTGCCTGTACCCCAACCTCAGCGCAGTAGATGGCAGCAAAACACACCCTTTCCACCTGAGAAAGGCACAGTACCGCAGCAGGTCTGAGATCCGTGTAAGGCCTGGTCTACACTACACTTTTATACGAATTTAGCAGCGTTAAACCAAATAACCCTGCACCCGGTCACACAACGAAGCCTTTATTTCAATAAAAGGGCTATACTGATATCTGTACTCCTCTCCGACAAAGGAGTAGCGCTGAAATCGGTATTGCCATGTTGGATTAGGGTTAGCGTTGGCTGCAATTTGATGGTATTGGCTCCGGTGCGATCCCACATGCGGCATTTGACGCGCTAGACAGCATCTGAACTTGGATGCAGTGGCCAGGTACAGGAAAAGCCCCGCGAACTTTTGAATTTCATTTCCTGTTGCCAGTGTGCAGGGCCGGCTCCAGGCACCAGCTTTCCACAGCTGGTGCTTGGGCAGCTGTCCCCCTTGTTTTGCCCCAAGCAGCGCGCCGAATTGCTGCCGCGGCGGGGATGGGGGCAGTCCCTGTGCCTTAGGGCAGCAGGCATTTTCCGTGGCGGCGGCAATTCGACGCAGCTTCTAAGTTAGCTGTCTGGGCGGCTTCAGCTAAACGTAGAAGCTGCCGCTGGAACGCGCCTGCCCCCTTAGGCACAGGGACTGACCCCCGGCCCGTGGCGGCAATTCAGCGCGCTGCTTGGGCGGCGAAAACTGTAGAGCCGGGCCTGCCAGCGTGGAGCATTGATCAGCACGGATGTACGGGAGCACTGATCCGATCGCTTTATGGGAGACAAATCTGTTCTATCAGAGCTCTGTTCCAGAAGACAAATGCCAAGCATTTGAAAATATCTCCAGACAGAGGCCACAGGAGGGACTCTCAGTGCTGCGTGACAAGCGTAACGGAAGCAAAGAATCAAATGGACGCTCATGGAGGGAGGGGGACTGAGGACTCCAGCTATCCACAGTCTCTGAAAAGCATTTGCATTCTTGGCTGAGCTCCCAATGCCTGAAGGTCAAAACATTGTCAGGTGGTCAGAGTATATGTCATCAACTTCTCCCCCATGAAAGAAAGGGAAAAAAATCATTTTTGCCTTTTTCATGTCACCATACGCCTACTGCATGCTGCTTGTAGACGCGTGCTGCGGCGCTAACAGCAGCATCCTCTCCCCCCTTCCTTTTCTGATGCGAGCGGTACAAAAAGCTTGGAAAACTTATCTCGTGAGTGCTCCTGGCTGGCCTTGATGAGTCGGCTGGGGCACCTGGGCAAAAATGGGAATGACTCCTGGTCTCCCTTCTTTAAGCTTTGTCTCCTAGAGAGGCAGACGGTGCAAAAGGCTTGATAACCACCTCATCATAGCAGCTGGAGGCTGAGCTCCTGCTCCTTCCCCACCTTTTCATGTCTAATGAAGATTCTGTACTGCTGGACATCATAGCAGTTGGAGTTGCCTCCCCTCATTTTCTCTCACTAAAATGTCAGTGTCTCTATTCCTGCATTCTTTATTCTTCATCACACAAATGGGGGGACATTGCCACGGTACCCAGGAGGAAGCAACAAATGGGGTTGTGTGGGGCACCCCCTAGAATGGCATGCAGCTCATCATTTCTGCGGGATACCTCAGGCTCTGACCCGTTTTTCGCCTTCCTCTGCAGCGTGGGGCATGGGTCGCTTGCTGGTGGATTCTCTGCAGCTTGAGGTCTTCAAACCACAATTCTGAGGACTTCAATAACTCAGTCATGGGTTAGGGGTTGTTATAAAAGTGGATGGGTAGGGTTTTGTAGCCTGCCTTGTGCAGGAGGTCAGACTAGATGATCATATTGGTCCCTTCTGACCTATGAGTCTATGAGATGGTGCTGAAACAAGGAAACTTCACCCACCACAAATGATGAGGGATTCAACTTCTGAGTGGGCTGAATTCAGTGCCATAATGCATCTTGCTCATTCCAGCAACAGCCTTATATGCATTTCAGACAGAGGAAGGGAAGAGGGACTCAGAGGACATGCAGAGTAAACAGTGAGGCCATGCTGGAGAGCGTAGGGGCTGGAAGGGAAGTTGGATTCATTGGGAGAAACAGAGCACCCTGCTCTTAAGGTGGTACCATGACCACAGCTCAGCTGAGGCACTATGGCACAGCCTCTTAGGAAATGGAAAGTGTGGCCCTAAAAATGGAGGCAATACTCTGGCTAGCCTCAGCCCATCACATCCTCCGCACAATTTTAACAGAAAGACTCAAGCATCTTGAGTGAGAATTTCTGAATATTAAATTATCTCTAACAGTATCTCTCCCATCATGAGGAGGGGACAGGGAATCATAATATAAGCTCCTCCAGCAGCCCAATACTACTAATATCTTGCTATTATAGGAACAGATCGTGCACATACATAGGGAGAAGCCAGAGTGACTTTAATCTAGATCCTAATTTAGGGCTCTGGACTGGCACAGTAGTGTAGGCTCCTGGAGATAATTACTATTCTATTCACAGAAGTGGGATTTCAGTTTCCAATACTACATTTAAAAATAATAAATCCCACCCATAACCACAAGCCAGTCTCTTAAGGAGACAGGCCTTTGTTCTCTGATGCTCGGTTTAAACCTCAAGCATCTGTCAAAGTAACAGCATAATTCAAACATAACACTTTATATTTATATGCAAGTGGAGAGACAAGATTCCTGCTACTGATCTGCTTGTTACACCAGTGAAGTGTGCACACTTAGTCTATGCAAAAGAATATGTATTACTGATACCCCATCCTTTCCCAGCCTTCGTTTTTTTTACTGACCTGTTACATCTTGTCCTAAACTAAGATTGGGGAAGGAATGTCTTACACTAAGTCTGTGCAGTGCCTATCAAATGAGGAGGGGGGTCTCTAGGCAATAATACAAAACAAATAAAATCATCTTTCTTTAGTTCCTATCAGGGAATCTCAAGTAGTTAATCCATTAGTTTATAATAAGAGACCAGATATTTTACAGGTGGACAAATTGGAAGTATGGAGGAACTCAATTATTCATTCAAGAATGAGAGTTTCAGTGGCATAAGTGCAAACAGGATACAGAAATCTGTTTTAGGATTTTCTACAGTGCTCATCATTATAGTGCCTAAGTACTTTCCAGGTAAATCAGGTCTCCGTGGAGAGGTTGTGACGAACTGGGACTGTTCCTAATGTTTGCTCTGAATACTGTGTTGGTGCCTCAGTGTCCCCTAGGCAGTTCTTAAGTATCTGGCAGAGCAAAGGGCCAGTGCACCTAATGCCTGGCACTCTGTCTCCTAGCAACTAATGGCCTGGGCCCCTCCTCTGCAAAGTTGCCAACTGCAGGTGTTGGAGACAAAGGGATCAGGTGACCTCCTGGCCCGGGAAAGGGGCTGAGCAGAGAGGAGGGGCTGGAGGGGGGTTAGTCTGGAGCTACCTGGGGACAAGGAGTGAAGTGCAGACCTAGGGGTCTGGCTCACTGCCCCCCAGAATGGACCCGGCCGAGGGGTCTGGTTCGCTGTATCTACAAGCTCTGTTTTAGACTCTGTTCCTGTCATCGAATAAACCTCTGTTTTGCTGGCTGAGAGTCACGTCTGACTGCAAAGTGGGGGTGCAGAACCCTGTGGCTTCCCCAGGACCCCGCCTGGGTGGGCTCGCTGTGGGAAGCACACGGAGGGGCAGAGGATGCTGAATGCTCCAAGGAGAGACCCAGGAGGTGAAGACGTGTGAGCTTCTTGCCCTGAACAAGTCTGCTCCAAGGGAGAGGAGGCTCCCCAAAGTCCTGACTGGCTTTGTGGGGAGCAGTTCCAGAGCATTGCCCGGGGACTCCGTGACAGAGGTCCACAGCAGACTCCATAGAATCTCCTGATCCTCTCAATTCCCTGGTTATGGAAAGCTTTACTTGGGACATATACAGATTTTAAAAAAAAAATGCGTTTAGAGAATGCTTTATCACATGCTGCATACACTATATTCCAGAAGAACAACTGTTTTTGCAGGTCATGAACGGAAATCTGAATGCTGGACTATGTTTTCCTACATTTTTGTATGCATTCAGTACAGCTGAGCCCCAGTCCTACTTGGCACCTCATAGTACTACAGCAATACGAATAATAAATAAAGGAATTTAATAGAGTAGCTAGGTCTTTACCATTTGATGGCTTTGTAGATTTGGACCAGGGCCTTGAACTAGTAAGCGAAGTGGGAACCACAGCCTTTACAGAGGTAATGATAATGTACTCAAGGAGGCTCATCTCATTAAACTGGGCTGCTATAATCTACACAAGATGAAGCCTAGGTATTGCATCTACCTTCAGGCCCAGAAACTGTAAGTCACAGAAATCTAATCTAGAGGTGACAAACACATAGATCATTGTGGTCAAATCTTTACCCAGTCAAGCTGGACGGGCATACTGAGCGGGGTCCCACAAGGTTCTCTACCTGGTCTGATTCTATTCACTATCTTCATAAATTATGTGGATAATGGCATAGAGAGTACACTTATAAAGTTTGCGGACAATACCAAGCTGGGAGGGGCTTCAAGCACTTTGGAAGACATGATTAGAATTCAAAATGATCTTGACGAACTGGAGAAATGGTCTGAAATAAATAGGATAAAATTCAATAAAGGGCAAATGCAAAGGACTACACTTAGGAAGAAACAATCAATTGCACACATACAAAATGGGGAAAAGACTGCCTAGGAAGGAGTACTACAGAAAGAGACGGGGGGTTATAATGGACCACAAACTAAATATGAGTCAATAATGTAACTCTGTTACTAAAAAAGCAAACATCATTCTGGGATCTGTTAGCAGGAGTGGTGTAATCAAGACACGAGAAGTAATTCCTCCACTCTATTCAGTACCGATAAGGCCTCAATTGGAATACTGTGTCCAGTTCTTGGCACCACAGTTCGGGAGAGAAATTAATCAAGTATGTACATAGTAACACACAGAGCTTTAACTCCACAGATATCCCACTGCTTTACAAAAATGCATCATTCTGACTATCCTCATTTTATAGGTAAAGAAACTGAGTCACAGGCTCACATAGTAAGTCAATAGCAGATCGAGAAATAGAACCTAGGTGTCTGCTTTCCAGTTAAATATCCTGACCATTATGAAAAAAAAAAAACACCTTCCTTCAAGTACACACACGTGCCTAAAAAGAGGAATCTGACAAGGTGTAATATGTTGATATCTTGCAGGCATAGCTCACAGTGACAGTCTGTGCCTATATGTCTGATATGATCTATATTTAATACATACATAAATTTTGAAGAATTTAACAGTGTGACAATTAGCCTGGGAACAGAGGCCAGTTCTACACGCATGGTGATAAGGCACTGTTTCAAAGATGTCAATGGTATTTCATATCAAGTACCTATTCATCATCTTTCCTTTTAGGAGAGAAATGCCTAAGAAATGCAAATCACTATTCAGGTAAACAAACATTTGACTAGTCTTCCTCAGCCCCCCATCCCCACAACAAGGTGATTACTTCTGGCAACACTCCCATGAGTGGCCATATCTCAAAATATGGGAATGCTGGCAAAGGTAACCCATCATCCTTATCCAAGACAGTATGTGATGAACTCATTGGTCTAATGAGTGACAAAGTTCATTCAGCTATTGTGGAAGAAATAAGTACTGCTGGATACTTCAGTTTATCTGTCGAATCTACACCTGATCTTTCACGTATTGATCATTTGAGTATTGTACTAAGATATGTGTCTCCCACAGATGGAAAACCAGTTGAACGATTTATAACATTCCTCAATTTGAAAAGCCACACTGGTGAAGAAATGGCAAATCAAGTATTGTATTATCTGTGCCAAGTTTCCAAAATAGATTTCTCAAAGTGCAGAGGTCAATCTTATGACAACACTGCCAACATGTCAGGGCATTATCAAGGAATGCAGAAGAAGCTTTTAGAACAGAACAAATATGCCATATTCATATCACGTGCTGCACACTCTCAATCTTGTTGGCTACAATGCTGTTGATTGTTGTCCGGTGGCAGTAAGGTTTTTCTCAACAGTCCAGTTACTTTATACATTTTTCTCTGCCTCAACACACCAATGGACAGTTCTTAAAACATATTTGGGCAATGATCGTGTCTTGAAAACTCTTTCTAATACTTGCTGGGAGGCATATGCAGTGGCAACAAGTGCAATTCTGGAGTCCTAATCAAAGATTGTGGATGCATTAGAAAGCATAGCTGAAGACCAATCACAAAAGGGAGAAACTACACAAGAGGCAGAAAACATTGCAAACAAGATATAAGAACTACAGTTTGTATTCATGTTGACCACGTGGAATGAAATTTTACAACACTTTTACCACAAGTCAAGCTCTCCAAGAAAAAGAATTGGATTTGAAAACATGTGCAGACCTCTGTCAATCACTTAGCAGACCACTCACACACTTTGGGGAATGATTTTGAAAGATTTGAAGACATATCAAAAGATATCTTTCCTGATACTAACTACAAATAAGCCCAGTTCAGCAAGCGAACCAGGAAAAAACAAGCAAATGACAGCAGTGCAACAGAATCAGCATTGAATCCTAGAGACAAATTTCGCATATCTACTTACTACACTATAATTGATACACTTGAAGCTCATATGAAGATGAGAGGTGACGTGTACAAAGAAGTATCAAGTAGATTTTCTTTTCTAAACGATATGGACTTATCTGATGAACAATATTCACAAGGTTCCTAAAAACTAGTGACTCATACCCTGTTGACTTAAACATGAATCTCTGTGGAGAAGTACTGCAGTTCCAACTGTTATATGCACGCAAAGTTTAATGAAACAGGAAAAATGAAATTCAGTCACATTGCTCTTCATGACACAATATTGAAAGATGGAATACAAAGTGTATTTCCAAACGTAGAGATCGCACTACGTATTTTTCTAACATTGATGATTACTAACTGCTCCACAGAATGCTCTTCTTCTCAGCTGAAAAGAATAAAAAACCCTCAGAGAACATGTCAGGACAGACTTGATTGACTTTCCCTATTGTGTACGGAAGCGGACCTGCTTCGTCGAGTCAGCTTCGATGAACTTATCCAGAATTTGCAATCAGAATTTGCAATCAGAAAATCTAGAAAGAAGCTATTTTAATTTCAGCAAACATGTAAGTTTTGTGTATAGTACTGTTTTTATTTTGAATTACATATGGGGGGGGCACCATAATCTTTTCAGTGCTTAGGGCCAGGGGCAGCTCTATGTATTTTGCCTCCCCATGCATGGCTGTCAGGCAGCCTTCGGCGGCATGCCTGCAGGAGGTCCGCCAGTCCTGCACCTTCGGCGTACCCGGCGCCGAATTGCTGCCGAAGCCACGGGACCAGCAGACCTCCCACAAGCATGCTGCCGAAGGTGGCCTGACTGCCACCCTCACAGCAATTGGCAGATGCCCCCCCCCGCGGCTTGGCGCACTGGTGCCTGGAACCGCCTCTGCTTAGGGCCTCTAAAGGTCTTAATCTGGCCCTGAGTAGGGGGCAGGCTGTTTGGGGAGGCAAAACCTTCCCTACCAGGCCCTCCATGCCATTTCGCAACCCCAATGTGGCCCTCGGGCCAAAAAGTTTGCCCACCCCTGCTCTATAAAGAGATCTGAGAATAAGCAGCTTGTATGAAATAACATTGTATTGTGCTGTAAGAAGGAACAAACAACAATGCCTTAAATTATTTACCTGGCACTTTGTTTAAAAGTCTATTTGCATGTCTCTAGTCCCTCTACAAGCCCTCCACCCTCACCAACAATTAGATCAGCAGTTTTAGATTAAATTTCTTTACACTGATATATATTTATGTCAATTGTTTCCACCTTCAGTGTTCATGTTAATGTCTACTCACACCTGGAGAAGCAACTCATAGGAAGAACATGGTTGTTTTCTAAATGGTAAAATCTTTAACAATTTCATTTCCATCCTCTATTCACCAACTTCAAACTCCAACAGAAAAGCAAAAAAAAAAAAATGAATATAGATAAAAGGAAACTGACCTTTGAACTCTGAAGAAAACTGAGCAAGATGCTGACTTACAAAGAGTCTCAGTTGCTGGTTCAGGTCACAAGAGGGAAGATGAATGTTCCATGAGCGAATTCCTGTCCAACAAGAAAAGTAGAATTAAGGCCTTTTTCCATGAATTCCAAAACCAGGAATGGATAAGATAGATGTGTCAATGAAAGTCAGCCAGGTGATTATATGAAACTAATGCCTATCTATGCTACTTCAAAAGCCCATATTTATGACCCATTTTAAAAGACAAAGGATGGTTAGGCAGCGAATTCCCATTTGTTCTTTTACAAATCTGCCCCTAGGTTATGGGGCAGGCCAAGGTAGTAAATGAGTTTTCATTTTAGTGAGGTTCCACAAACAGTGATTAAACCAAATACACCATTGCATAATCAAGCAAATGCACTTTTTACATCTTCTGAAGTGTTCAGCATTGGCTGTTGGCAGAGATGGGATACTGGACTAGTTTGACTATTGATCTGTTCTGGTGTGACAGTTCTTATAACATGTGTACCCCTCTGAGTCACAGTACAGACCACCCCTCTCAACTTTCTTTACCAAATCACTCTTCCAAAGCCATGGATCACCTTCAGATCCATTGAGTTTGCTCTTTAATCTATGTAATCGTTGCAAAATAATCCCCGTCATATCTCAGCAGCAAGTAGACTCTCTTCCCAGACCAGATGGTGTCACACCATGCTGGGGAAGTCACCTTCAGACCTTAGTGAGGAAGAGGTTCACCTTCTGGGTTGCACCATATAGTGCTACAGGTAATTCATCTTCATGTTCCAACAAGGAGCAGCCATTCCCAGATGGCACCTTGCCATGCTAGGGTGTCATAATAATCAAATTGTTGGTACATATGATAACCAGGGCCAGCTCCCAGGTTTTTGCCGCCCCAAGCAGCAAAAAGGGGAAAAAAAAAAAAAAAAGCTGCGATCGTGATCTTCAGCTTTACCGCCGCCACTTGTCTTCGGCGGCAATTTGGCAGCTGGTCCTTTGCTCCGAGCGGGAGTGAGGGACCAGCCGCTGAATTGCCACTGAAGACCCAGACGTGCCGCCCCTCACCATTGGCCATCCCAAGCAGCTGCTTGCTGGGCTGGTGCCTGGAGCCGGCCCTGATGATAACTCCTCCTCACCTCTCATTCGCGGCTGCCTCCAGCAATTCAGCAGCAGCTTAAAGCCAGTGGCAGGGTGTTACACAAGTCAAATATGTAATAACTAAACTAAGATTCTAAACTTCATCAGTACTCATTATGTGTATCCTTCCTACATCTTTGCCACCATCTCAGGGAGAGAATTCCACTCGTGTGATGGTGCATTAAAGATAGAAGGGTCAAAAAAGCCAGAAAAAAACCCTTAGCTCCACACTTATCCCCCACCCTAAAAGGAGTTGACTGCCAATCCCTGGAGGAGCAGGGGTACCAATCCAGTTGACTGCAGCAATCAGTTCTTGTTCTCCAGGACTATAGCTCGGTTCAGGAGACAACAATCAACTGAATGTAACGTAGTGGCCACTGAGGATGCAAACTCAAATATCAGAACTGCTTTCAGAGTACAATATGCAATTATAAAGCTCAGCTCCAGCCCTCAGCACATCACCAAAATGGGGTTAATAATTTGCCCCACCACACACACAAATGGCAAACATATAATTTCAAAGGCAGGAATTGTTTAGAATAACTGGACATAAACTTTTTCTTAATTTGTCTCTGGTCACAGCACACACTGCAAAGGAATGGTACAGCAACCAGCTGACAGACCGCACTGCAGAATGTATGACAAACTAATGGTGCTCAGGATGCTCTCATAATATCAGAAAAAACCCATCATCAATTTTTGCAGCAGCACAGGATATCAATTTTTCCTGCTTCTTTATGTCCCCATCCCCAAATAACAAACACAGGCCAAGAAATAAGAGATCTGCAATTTAGGAAGGGAACAGACTGAAGCAAGACAGGGAAGATCTGTTCCCCTTTTTATAAAAATGGCCTTGATAACCAAGCCGTGATTTAATACATGTGCCCAACACAAGGGCTCTTTAATATCTCTGCAGTGTTGATGAGATGGAGCTGAAGAGCAATCCAACCTGGAGGGGACAGAAGGGGGGTGAGGTGGCACTCTGCAGGACACATCATGTCCTAGTTGCAGCAACAAGAAGGGCTGTTCTGAGCACTGGTTGTTACATTCTCCACAATGCAAAGAACAGAGATCCTCTTTTAAAACCTGAGTGGAGAGGGGGCTTCTTATTCAGCATTTCAGCTAATTCACAAGTTTTTCCTCTGTGCAGTTTGGAAGTCAGTCATTCAGTTTAGTTTTTAAAATCATCCCTCGTCTTACCAATGACCACCACCTCAAATGCTCAGTCCGCTGCAGAAGGACCAGACCATTGCTCTACCAGATTCCAGGCCCCCTTCTCCTTATGCAAGTGTGTGCAATGTACCATCCTGAAGTTTCTTAACTGGTCATATTCTCAGGATGTTGCTGTAGCATGTACAGCATGGATACAATTCCATGTGACCTGTGGTACAGTTTCTCATATCCCATTCCTTATGCCCTCGCAAACTGTCTGACTTCCTGCTGGGTTAATTAGCCTATAAAATTTGACATTTCCTTTCAATACCAGCTTCACTCCCTTGAGATATTCCTTCAAAACTGGACGAATCAAACTAGAATAGAAACGTGACCTTCTGATCAGACTCTACTTCATAGCATGTCAAAATAGCCACTGTTCAAGTCTCCATGCTCCCACTGAAGCAAGGTAATGCTTAGTATCAAGAACAATATGTTTGTTCTTAATTCTAGTCTAACTTGTGTATTCTCCTGGACCATACTAAGGGAAAAGCATACGAGATTAGTAGCGACATTCTGTAAGTGACTCTGCGCACCTTCGAAGTCACACAAGGCAAGACTTTGGTGGTGTTCATAAGGAAAGTCCTCAAAGTCTTCCTCTCTGTATGACAATACCTCAGTTTAGGCATGCCCATAATAAAATAACAAAATAAGAATAAAGATTTATTAATTATTCTATGCTCAAAGAACATCCTACATCCCAATCACACTGTCTAGAGTAAACTACCACTTTGCACCAACCTAGCTTTCAGCCTGGTGCCTTTGAGAAATCCAAAGTCAATCTGGTTTGGATCTGCCTTACTGTGTCAAACACACAAAAACTGTACAAAGGACTTTCAGGGGACAACACCATTCTGTTGCCAGTTAAAAGATGTTTTACTCAGTGTCTCCTAACTGATAAAATGCAATTCCAGATAAACATTCCTCTGTTCAGTAGACTGATTCACTATCACAAGGCACCCTGTACACTCTGACCTGGCAAGCTGTATCACCTTTCTCAATGTGTCATATCACATCTATGTGACCACCAAGCTATGGGTAAGGCTGCAAGGCTGTCACAGATTCTGTGACTTTCCATGA
This sequence comes from Chelonoidis abingdonii, assembly GCF_003597395.2. Classification (NCBI taxonomy): domain Eukaryota; kingdom Metazoa; phylum Chordata; order Testudines; family Testudinidae; genus Chelonoidis; species Chelonoidis abingdonii. The sequence goes on from NC_133777.1 coordinate 86,563,258, forward strand.
CCTCTGCAGCCAGTGCTGGCTCAGGGGCTGCCCGAGCCAAACAGCCCCTGGGCCAGCAGCAGCAGTTTGGGTTCGTGGGAGGGGGCTCAGGACTATAGGACGGGGGTTGGTGGATGCTGGGGGTGCTCCCATTGGCATGGCCCTGCAGCTCCTAGGCAGAGAAGGGGCCAGGCACCAGGGAGCTGCACGCGCTGCCCGTACCTGCAGGTCCCACCCCCACAGCTCCCATTGGCTGCAGTTCCCAGCCAATGGGAGCTGCGCAGCCAGCACTTATGGCAGGACTGGAAGCAGCACGTGCACTCCCTTGCTCCTTCGCTGCCTAGGAGCTGCAGGGACATGCAGAGCCAGGTAGGGAGCCCCTGACAGTCCACCAAGCCCCCCCTCCAGCAGGGATCCAGGGCTGCATGCTGCGGCCCATCCCTCCCCCTCAGCACCAGCAGAGGTCCTGGGCCAAGCACCACAGCTCCCCCGCCCCCCAAGCACCTGCAGCCCACTGCCTAAGTTTTAGTTGGAGAATATAGTAAAAGTCATGGACAGGTCACAGGATGTGAATTTTTTTGTGACTGCCCATGTTCTATTACTATTCACAGAGATTCTATGGTATAGTTTGGTTCATTTAAGATTTTTACTTCATTTGATTCTGTGCTTTCTTTCACATATAGTGACACTCCCCCACCAGCACAACATGTCCTTCCGATATATTTTGTACCAGGTATTACTGCGTCCCATTGATTATCCTCACTCCACCAAGTTTCTGTGATGCTTATTATGTCAATATCCTCATTTAATACGAGGCACTCTAGTTCAGCCATCTTACTATTTAGACTTCTAGCATTTGTATATAAGCACTTTAAAAAATTGTCACTTTTTAACTGTCTGCCATTACATGATGTAAATGAATGGGACTCACTTTCATTTGATTGTTTCTCATTAGATCTGAAGGAACTCAAGTGTGAAATTGCAGAACTACTAACTGTGGTTTGTAACCTATCATTTAAACCAGTTTCTGTACCAAATGACTGGAGGATAGCTAATGTGATCCCAATTTTTAAAAAGGGCTCCAGGGGTGATCCTGGCAGTTACAGGCCAGTAAGCTGGACTTCAGTACTGGGCAAACTTGTTGTAACTAGAGAAAAGAACAGACTTATGAAACACATAGATGAACATAATTTGTTGGAGAAGAGTCAACATGTTTTTTGTAAAGGGCAATCATATCTCACCAATCTACTAGAATTCTTTGAGGGGGACAACAAGCATGTGGACAAGGGGGATCCAATGGATATAGTGTACTTAGATTTTCAGAAAGTCTTTGACAAAGTCCCTCACCAAAGGCTCTTAAGCAAAATAAGCTGTCATGGCACAAAAGGGAAGGTCCGCTCATGGATCAGGAATTGGTTAAAAGATAGGAAACAAAGGGTAGGAATAAATGGTCAGCTTTCAGAATGGAAAGAGGTAAATAGTGGTGTCCCCCAGGGGTTTGTTCTGGGCCCAGTCCTATTCAACATATTCATAAATGATCTGGAAAAAGGGGTAAAACAGTGAGGTTGCAAAACTTGCAGATGATACAAAACTACTCAAAATAGTTAAGCCCAAAGCAGACTGTGAAGAATTACAAAGGGACCTCATAAAACAGGGTGACTGGCCAACAAAATGGCAGATGAAATTCAATGTTGATAAATGCAAAGTAATGCACATTGGAAAACAATCTCAACTATACATATAAAATTATGAGGTCTAAATTAGCTGTTACCACTGAAGAGAGAGATCTTGAAGTCATTGTGGATAGCTCTCTGAAAACATCCACTCAATGTGCTGCAGCAGTCAAAAAAGCTAATAGAATGTTGGGAATGATTCAGAAAGGGATAGATAATAAGACAGAAAAATATCATATTGCCTCTATATAAATCTATGATACGCCCACATCTTGAATATTGTGTGCGGATGTGGTCACCCCATCTGAAAAAAGATATATTGGAATTGGAAAAGATTTAGACAAGGACAAAAAAATTATTAGGAGTATGGAACAGTTTCCATATGAGGAGAGATTAATAAGATGGGGACTTTTCAGCTTGGAAAAGAGACACCTAAAGGGAGATGTGATGGAGGTCTGTAAAATCATGACTGGTGTGAAGAAAGTAATATTTACTCCTTCTCATACCACAAGAACTAGGGGGTCACCCCATGAAATGAATAGGCAGCAGGTTTAAAACAAACAAAAGGAAGTATTTTTTTACACAACGCAAAGTCAACCTGTGGAACTCCTTGCCAGAGGATGTTGTGAAGGTCAAGACTATAACTGGATAAGTTCATGGAGGATAGGTCCATCAATGGCTATTAGCCAGGATGGGCAGAGATAGATAGTGTCCCTAGCCTTTGTTTGCCAGAAGCTCTCTATCACAACAATCTGCAATCCACTCTATTGAAAATGGAAGCCCCACTCCCACCTCCACCTCCCTCCCCTCCAAAGGCAGCAGGTCAAGTCAGCATTAACCCATTCTGTTCTGATCACCCATCTGCAAGTATGCTATCAGAGAAGCCTCCTGGGTCTGCCATGGAGAGTGAACCAATCAAGCCTTTTGCAAAGTGAGCTGCTTCCTGGTAACGTGCAGGGTGGGCAGTAAAGTTTTCCCAGTGTATCATGTTCCTACGACTAGAGAGGCTACATTTCGGGCAGGGGTCAGGGGAGGGTACTAGGAACTCTGGGATATGGTTACTTTGACTTGGGTCTGCATACCAATGTGTGAACACCAAAGCCCTAGGTTCAAGAATGGGTCAGAAAATTCTTAACTTAGGGTTAAAATACAGTGTAGATGCTCAAGTCCAGGGTTCCCTAATATGGGTCAGCTGACTCGAGTCCCATTAACCCTGGGCCTACATTGCAGTAGAGACATACCCAGAGTGTCACAGTTAACTATAAGATGAAACAGATTGTTTAGCAAAAGTAAACACATATTCCATCTAGCAAAGTTATGAATTTAAGCTCACAGACTCATCTTTTGAAAATGTGCACATTTAATTTGAGGATGACAACTGATAGGTCAGATATAGAGTGAACGCTTTGTGAATAATGTTACACCACAGGACAGTGATAAGGTGTTTTTGTCTTTTATCATTTTCCTGTGAGTTCATTTCAGTATGTAGCGACTATCTGGTTTCACCCACATAGTTTTTACTGGAGGCATTTAAAGCACTGGATGAGGCACACCACATGTTGTGACAAGCATGTATAAGACCCATGGATCATGAAACGTGTGTTGTGGAGGTCACTGATCATTCTAGCAGTGGAGATATGTCCATAGGAGCAACAGATGAAAAACCCAGAGAACATCTGCAATATACCTTCACAAGGCAAACACGAGAGCTTAAATTCATAACTTTATTAGACACTAAAAATTATGGTCTCAAGACACTGGATTTATGGCCATTACAACAATCTATAACCCAAAAACAACGAGTCTGGTGGCACTTTAGAGACTAACAGATTTATTTGGGCATAAGCTTTCATGGGTAAAAAAAGCCCACTTCTTCAGATGCATGGAGTGGAAAATTACAGATGCAGGCATTATATACTGACACATGAAGAGAAAGGAGTTACCTCACAAGTGGAGAACCAGTGTTGATAGGTCCAATTCGATCAGAGTGGATGTAGTCCACTCCCAATAACTGATGAGGATGTGTCAATTTCAGGAGAGGCAAAGCTGCTTTTGTAGTGAGCCAGCCACTCCTAGTCCCTATTCAAGCCCAAATTAATTATGTTAAATTTGCAAATGAATTTTAGTTCTGCAGTTTCTCTTTGAAGTCTGTTTCCTGAAGTTTTTTTGTTCAAATATGGCTACTTTTAAATCTGTTACAGAACATCCATGAAGATTGAAGTGTTCTCCTACTGGCTTTTGCACGTTACCATTCCTGATGTCCTATTTGTGTCCATTTATTCTTTTATGTAGAGATCTGTAACCCACTGACCCCCATTTTTGTCCTATAACTACGGGGTGTTAATGGGCCACTTCACTTTGAATAGTTCCTTACATTATGTGTTAACTACTTATGCTAAACAATCTGTTCCACCTCTGAGTGCCTTTTCCAGACCTGAAGAAGAGCTCTGTGTAGCTCAAAAGCTTGTCACTTTCACCAAAAGAAGTTGGTCCAATAAAAGATATTACACCTCTACCCTGATATAACACAAATTCAGATATAACATGGTAAAGCAGCACTCCGGGGGGCGGGGGCTGCATGCTCCGGCAGATCAAAGCAAGTTCAATATAACGTGGTTTCACCTATAATGTGGTAAGATTTTTTGGCTCCCGAGGACAGCATTATATGGGGGTAGAGGTGTACTTCACCCACCTTGTCTCACATAAATACTCTGCCATTGTGAATATGATGTTCCTTTCTTCAGAAAAGCCCTAATGTATCTTCAGACTAATCATTGCCCCATGCTGCTGATCAGATCAGGGACTGTGTGCCAGACACACAAGGCTGAGGGGGAATGTAATCAATCCAGTTGCTTTCATGCACAAAAGCAGAGAGGTTGCATTTGGCACTTGCTTCTGGCTGGCATTGCTACTGTTTTCCGTGGGATATGTTCCCTGTACACATTCCCCTCCAGGCCTAAGAGGTTCATGTTGTTATATGGTAAAGACCATAAGAAGCCTTTATCTGATTAAGGAACTGAAGTCTCTTATGTAAAGATAAGCATGAGTGAGTGGAGCTTCTCCTTCCCCTACACGACCCTACCAAAGCACTCACCTGGCACCACTCACCCCAAGCTGCTAACCTGTGCTTGAAGGTCAGTGAATACCACATAGAGGGGGATGTGTGTCAGGCTCACAGAGCTCTTTACCCTAGATCCTGTTTACAGACACAGGTAAGTTTATTAGTAAATAGTGTCAGGGAGCCAGGGCTGTCTGAGAATAGCCCCGGGTCCAGCTAATTCCAGACTCCTTAGAGCAGGGGCGGGCAAACTACGGCAAACCACATGGCTCAGCCCCACTCTGGTGGTCTGGCTGGGGTGCAAGGTCTGGGGCCACACCGCGGGGCTTGGCCCCGCTCCGGCTGGGTTGGGGGCCACACTACGCCGCTCGGCCCTGCTCCAGCTGGGGCGCTGGGTTGGGGGTCGAACCACATGGCTTGGCCCCGCTCCGGCGCTCCAGCTGGGGTGCAGGGTTGGGGGCTGCACCACACGGCTCCCAGAAACCACAGCATGGATCCACTCTGACTCCTACATGCTCCAATGGGAGCTGCAGGGGTACTGCCTGAGAATGTAGAAGCATGCAGAGCCGCCTGGCCGCATCTCTGCGTAGGTGCCGGAGAAGGGACATGCCACTGCTTCTGGGAACTGCTTGAGATAAGCACTGCTCGGAACCTGCACCTCTGAGCCTCTCCCCATGTCTCAACCCCCTGCCCCAGCCCTGATCCCCCTGCCACTTTCCAAACCCCTCAATCCCAGCTCAGAGCACCCTCCTACACCCCAAACTCCTCATCCCCAGCCCCACCTCAGAGCCTGCACCACCTCCCACACCGCAACCCCAATTTTGTTAGCATTCATGGCCCTCCATACAATTTCTATCTCCCGATTTGGCGCTTGGGCCAAAATGTTTGCCTATCCCTGCCTTAAGTTGAGGTCCTTTACATGTCCTCATTCCACACACCCATGACCCCCAGCTTGTTCCAGAAGCCCCAGATCAATGAACACAAACATTTTAACCATTTTTGCCAGTATACGTAATCTGACACTGATGGATATGTACCGCTCCTTACAACCCACAACTGCTGGGGAGAAGGAAACCTCCCGACTTCCTCAGCCACGTGGCCTACCCTGAAATGGGGGCAGGGCAAAGGGTAGAAACCATGCTTGAGGCACCAGCCCTCAGCATGTCCCAGGATGGGGCAGGGAGAGGATGGGAAGAGCCTCAGGCTGAGACAGACCTCAGCAAAGCTAGGGTGGGCAGAACCAGGGCTACAGTAAAGGGCAGGGTAAGGAGCTGAGAGGGGTGGGAGGAGTGATCCAGGGCTGCGGTGAGGGATGGGTAAGAAGCCGGGGCAGGAATCCAGGGCTGCAGTAAGGGGCAGGGTAAGAGGCGGGGGCGGGGCAGGAATCTGGGGTGGCGGTGAGGGGTAAGGTAAGAAGCCAGGGGGGAGGTAGGGGGTTAATGCCTGTGGTGAGGGGCAGGGTAAGAAGCCGGGGGGATGAGGGGACAAGGAATCCAGGGCTGCCATGAGGTGCCAGGTGGGCTAAGAAGCCAGAGGAGGGAGAAGGTCCATCCAGGGGCCGGTGAGGGGCAGGGTAAGAAGCCGCGGGAGGTAGGGGGGAAGGTCCACCCAGGGCTGCGGTGAAGCGCTGGTGGGGGTGGGGGTCAGGTCCATCTAGGGGGCGGTGAGGGCAGGGTAAGAAATCAGGAGAGGAAGCGGGGTTCAGGGCTGCAGTGAGGCGCCGGGTGGAGGGGAAGAAGGAATCCAGGGCTGCCGAGGTGCTGGGGAAAGGGGAACGTCCATCCAGGGGCCCGTGAGAGGCAGGGTAAGAAGCCGCGGGGGTGGGAGGTAAAGGTCCGCCCAGGGCCGTGGGCGGAAGCCGGGTTCAGGGCTGCGGGGAGGGGCCGGGGGAGGACGCGGGGTTCAGGGTTAGCCTGAGGGATGCGGTAAGGAGCCGGGCTGGCGGTCGAGCCCAGCCCCGGCACTCACGGCGTGACAGTGCGGCACGCTGACGCGCCCCGGGCGGGGCTGGACAGTCCCTGCCGCAGCAGCCCCGCGCTTCTCTCCCGGAGCCGCCACCACTGCAGGCGGGCGGGCGCGGGGGGGAAAGTGCCTCCGGTTGCCGCCTAGCCGCGCGCTGCGGCGCCCACTGCTCACCCCGCTCCAGGGCGCCCCGCAGCGCCCCGCGCTCCGCCTCTGTCCCGATCTCCCCGATCACGATCAGCAGCGCGTGCCTCCGCAGCTCCCAGCCGCGGCGCCCGCCAGACAACCCCGGCGCCGCTGTATCCACAGCAACCGCCCCAGCAATGATCTCCATGGAAACCTCTGGCCGCTACTGCAGCGCGAAGCAGGCGACTGGCGCGCGGCTCTTAAAGAGTCATCGGTCCCACGGTGATTGGCTGGGGTGGACACGTGAGCCAGAGATATTGCGGACTAGCAGTAGGGGGCGGGGTCTCGTGGTCTCGCAGTTTCCACCCCTGCGTGCCGCACTCCAGCCGGAGCCGGTGGGGGGAGTGAAGGGAGGGCGGTGGCGCTGCCCCGCCCCGCCCCGCCCCGCCCCGCGGCTGCTGCTGCTGCTGCTGCTGCCCAGCGGGGTTCCACAGCGAGGCCGGGGCGCGGGCGGGGAGCCGTGGTCGGGGAAAGGCAGCGCTGGGCGGCTCATTGCGGGTGTGTAGGGCTGGCGCTGCGCCCCATCCCGCCAGGGCGGCCCAGAGGGCGTGTTCTGTGTGGGCTGGTGCAGTGGCTGTGGCCCGCCTCTCGTGTCAGCTGTTGGAAATGAGACATATCTGCCCTCGTTGAATTGGCCTGGTTAGCGCTGACCCCTCACTGGCTGAGGCAGGGCCCCTGTTCTCCTGGGCTGTGTATTTATGTCCTGATTTTATAGGGACAATCTGAATTCTGGGGTCTTTTTCTTCTATAGGCTCCTATTACCCCACCACCCAGGGCTGGCTCTAGCAAGTGCGGGACCCGATTCGAACAGTTTCAACGGGGGTCCCAGCAGGGATGACTGAAAAATAAAAAACACCCACAAAAAAACACTTGGGGCTTGTAGTCACCGGGCGGCGCTCCTAGACTTCAGAGGCGGGTCCTTCACGCGCTCCTGGTCTTTGATGGCACTGAAGGACCTGCGGCTGAAGTGCTGCTGAAGACCCAGAGCGCCGCCAGGTGAGTAAAAATTAAAAAGGAGCCTCTAGCCAGGGAAGGGATTCTCGGGCATGTGCTTCTGCCCCTCCCCAGCAGTCCTGCCACTGGGCGTGGGGCCCAATTCGGGGGAATTGGTGGAATTGGCCTAAAGCTGACCCTGCCCCCACCCCATCCTGATTTTTCACACTTGCTGTCTGGTCACCCTAACTGCCTCTATATGTCCACTCTATGCATCTGATGAAGTGGGCTGTAGCCCATGAAAGCATATGCCCAAATAAATTTGTTAGTCTCTAAGGTGCCACAAGGACTCCTTGTTGTTTTTGCTGATACAGACTTACACGGCTATTCCTCTGAAACTATGTATATGAAAGCTAATGCATTCAAGCTAGCCATGTCAATGGAGTACTTGATCTCTCTCATACATTATATGCATCAAATAGCCCAAGCTCAGGGCATCAGCCCTTGGCATGTTGTGTAAGGGAAAGTCCACCAATGGCCATTTTAGGATACAGAGTGTATGGATGATTATAAAGGCGTATCGTACTTGTACTCTCCTGACAAAAGAACAGATATTTGGCCTGTGTTAATGCAGCTTAGTGAAAGAAGAGTCTGAGTCTGGTAACTGTAAAACCAATTTAAGTAATATGGTAGAAGGAGATATACCTATCTCATAGAACTGGAAGGGAAGGTCATTGAGTTTAGCCCCCTGCCTTCACTAGGCAGGCTCAAGTACTGATTTTGCCCCAGATCCCTAAGTGGCCCCCCTCAAGGATTGAGCTCACAACACTGTGTTTAGGAGGGCAAGGCTCAAACCACTGAGCTATTCCTCCATGTCTTTGCTGTCAGTGGAATTTTTTCTTACAATCTGCCACCTCAACACTGAGGACATAAGAGAAAACTCAGCGTTTGGAAGGAAGTAGGGTGACCAGACAGCAAGTGTGAAAAATCGGGACAGGGTGTGGGGGGTAATAGGAGCCTATATAAGAAAAAGACCCAAAAATTGGGACAGTCCCTATAAAATCAGGACATCTGGTCACTCTAGAAGGAAGAGTCAGCATTTTGGCAAGTGCATGTGAGTCTTGCTATCTATTGTGTCACGAAATACTAACAGCAACATAATCTGAAAACAAACAAAAAACCAAAATAATTTTCTCTGCTGTGTTTCCAAATGATTCAGGTTGCAGTTGCTGATGGTGTTAATAGGTTAGTTATTTTTCACACTAAGCTCTTTAATAATCTGCATTAGTCTCCAGGAGATGAACTCAAGGTGATGTAATAGCTCTTTTCTATCTAAAAATTTCTTTGAAACCACAGTCTATGCACTTTATGGGAAATGAGCCTTGTAAACAAAAGGAGTCAGTAGAGCAAAGGATTGAATTCATTTTTCTGTGCTGTAATTTGCCAGACTGCATCAAGTTCAGCTTGTCTCAAGTGGTTGCACTGAGACAAGTAAATATGTAAATAAAGAGAAACTTGCACATAGACAAATGTAAGTGATTCTGCCTTGAAAGTGGGACTGCACATCACTAAAGAGAGTCACTATGATCAAAGGTTTTCAGAGATTTTCAGACCACATGATCCAAGTACCTTTTGTTTTCAGATGATTCATCTTAATACTTGAGGATTATTTTTTGACATCTCAGCTCTCCAGAGCTGCAGCTTTTCACTGCAGTGCAGAGAGGCTCCTCCAGCTGGGTTTCTACCAGAGGAGGAAAAAGGAACAGGAGACATACAAACTGGAGTGAAGACTAAAAACAATGCCCAGTCATGGTGCTGTTCTACAGAGACTAGAACCTCTAGGAAAGATTCCTTATGCTTACAAATGAGACTGCTTTAAAATGGACAATGCCTTTTCTGCCCTGTCAGCAGCACACAGATGGAATAACTAATAATCTCTTGCTTTCTAGTATGAATATACATATAAGAGAATCTGCATAGCAATTGCTGTCCAAATGTTTTACTTCAAAGAAGCTATGACAATCTAAATTATCTGAGGATCTGCCTCAAAGATTTTTTTATTAAATAATATTTATTGCTCTTATATTATTATGTATTTGTATTGCAGTAGCACTTAGTAGCCCCAGTCAGGGATCAGTTGCCCACTATGCTAGGGACTGTTATACACATGTAATGAAAATATGATCTCTGCCCTAAAAAGGCTTTTTACAATCAAAACATATGATGGGAGACAACAGGTGAATACAATAGACAGTGGGAGTTCAAGGTAACAGTGAGATATTTATGGTTAGCAGCAGTCATGAAAAGGGAATAAAGCAAATTGCCTTAAATGATAATAAAAGGGCTCTTGAATGTGCCGGAACAGAAGTAATATCCAATATTTCAATTTTCCAGTCCTCTAGCCCAGGACCTACTGCTACAGAATAATCAATCAAACCAATCAATGTTCATTAAATGTCCATCCTCCCTAGCCAAAAGAGGAAAGCAGAAATGTCCATATGAATAAAGTCCTCTTGGGAATTGGAGACCTACAAGAGCAACTAAAAATGTTAAAATGTTTAACCAAGTAAAATAAGATAATACCAGTGATAGCAACTGTTAAATGTCTAAGAAAAAGAGGTTAATTACTAATGTGACTTTTGTTCTCCAACTGCATGGCCTTGATAGATCTCCATGGTGAGATCACTTGCCCAAAGGAACCCATTTCAAAGCAACTGGATGAGTGTCACAGGGTTCCATTTAAGGGTGAGCTTTGATCTAGCATATCCTCTGGCCCTTTAAGGGTAGACAGTCTGAGAACTGTAGAGCCAGGGGGTCATGTCACTGCAACCAGGAAGTAAGGTTTGCTGAGTAAGCAGGCAGAACTGAGTAAGAAGCAGCCTTTCTTTCAGAAGGAGAAACACAAGGGACAAAGCAAGATCTGGTGTGGGTCTTTCCAGTGAGGTATAACTGAAAAGAGGAGCGCTAGTAACTAATTGGTGAAAGTTCTCAAGAATTATGGGTCTAGATAGGATCAGTTATGGGGCCTTTTGGAGAACAAGACTGGAAAAGGAACTTCAAGGTTTTTGGATGAGGACTTGCAGGGAAAGGCCAGGGAGAAGGTCTAAACCAAGGTGCATTGTGGGAGGTAGCCCAGGAAAGCAGTGAAGCGGGGTAGTTTTGGGGTTAGGGCACAAAGCTACTGTATGATTTAGGGTTCGAGGGCAAGGCACCTCTTCATGACACCAACTAGAGGATGAAGGATGGTTTGATTCCTTTTACAAGAGTAAGACAACCCCTATAGGAGGGGTGAAGAACTATACATTTTTCTTTTATTCGGAACATTTGTTCACCTTAGAAGGAAAGGACTTTTGATTAGTTCAGTGTGAGAGAGGAAACTAAGGAACAGATTACCTGACACTGACCTGGGCAAACTGACTTTATCACAGTGTGTGTGTGGATGGCCTCTGATCTGTTCCAGAATTCTAGGGAACAGTACAAAAAGTTCACCCCAAATTGTCACTTAGCTCCTCTCTAACCTTGGGCATATCCTTTACACCTCCAGGGTGAAGGGGAAGAGGGAAGGTTAGTGTGAATCTATGGAGGCAACATATTTGGAGGACAAAAGTTACTTCAGTATGCAATATTTTCTCCACACAACTTCATCCTTACAAAAATGTGTATGAGGATGATCTGCCATCCAAGCCTGAAGTACTGGAACATTCTTAATAGATCATCAGATATTTTGTGCTCTAACTCAGTGGTTCTTAACGAGGGGGTGTCCATGGGCCCATTCAAGGGAGCCATGGAGTCATGCTGCTGAAACCCGGTTCCTGAGCCCCAGTGCCTCCCCCACTGCAGGGCTGAAGCCTGGAGCCCTGGTGCCTCTCTGCGGGGCTGCATCCAGGAACGGCGTAGGACTGAAACCCCAAGCTCCCTCCCGCCCTGCTGCAGCCAGGAGCAGCATGAGGCTGAAACCCCAAGCTACCCCCACTCTACCCCTACTGCAGCCAGGAGCAGCCAAGCTCCCTCCCCCCCGCTGCTACCGGGAGCAGTGTAGGGCTGAAACCCCGAGCTCCCCTCCTCCCCCAGTTGAAGCCAGGAGCAAGTGCAGGCTGAAACCCCAAGCTCACCATGGGGATCTGGGAGAAGCATTGTCATAGAGAAGGAAAATTTAAAATTTTATCCTTCAGACTGAAAATCCACCATCATTTGAAAAGGACTAACTTGGATGACAGTAGAGAGGTGTCAGACAGGAGATCTGCTGTCTTCATGAGGCTCCTGGAAGAAGACTCATTCTCCCTGCCTGGAGCAAAGGGGTCAGAAGCACACACCAAAGGTCATACTTGTGCAGCAAGAATGATCAAAAAAGAAAGCCAAAGAATCATAGCACTTGGAGAGAGAAAAATTATTTTAGACCCCATCTAATGAAGAATGAGAAAGTATGACATGTCCAAACTGTCTTCATTCTATACAACGTGCCTCAGAAAAATCCTCCATATCTTTTGGCCCGGAACAAACCATCTATTGATACAGTGCAGCCAAGAGGATCTGAGCACCATCATTGCCAAGAGGCATTGGAGATGGATCAGTCATGTTCTTTGGATGGAAACTGATTCCATCACCAGAGTAGCAATAAGATGGACACCTGAAGGCAAGCAAAAACGAGGCCGCCTGAAAACAACATGGCAAAGAGCTGTGGAAGCCAAGGTGAAAAATCTGGGGCACAGCTGGAGAACCATTGAAAACTTGCCAGAAACAGACAGAAATGGAGGAGCTTCATCACTGCCCGAAATGCCAGAGTTGTAAAAGGAACATGATGATGAGGATGATGAATTCTTCTTGACTTCATAATTTCTAGAGCCAGGGCAGGAAGTCAGCAGGTGGATTCATAGATGGAGTTGAAGGGTTATAAGGTCAGAGTAACATTAAGGAATTTGATCTTTCCAGATGTATTTTGTGTTGATTGAAAAAGGGTTATGATGATGTCAGGAAAGCCAAGGAGGAGGATGCACTAGTCAAGATAGCATATGATTAAGGCTTGGATGGGAGTTTTAGTTGTGAAGTCATCACAAATGCAGGAGAGAAAAAGACAGAGCAAAAGCCAAACAAGGGAAAAGATAGGTTCTGGACTGAGCAGAGACGAGACAGTCTGACACGAAGTAGAGACACAGTGCAAATCAGCTAATTTGTAACCAGGACGGCAAATGTTCTGATTTCTACAAGACCTTTAGGGAGGGGATTACTGGACGAGATGTAAAGCTCTTACCATTTCACCTTCATGAAGGGAAAGTACAGTAAAGCAGGTGTCATGTCCTGTCATCTCCTCTAGTCTTGCTCAGTGTGTTGTAGGGTGAACATGAAAACAGAGCAAATTTCTCCGTTTATCTTAGATATCAAACTCAGAACAGGAAGTAGTTTCCAGACAGAGATATCTTTTCACTGAAGAATGGATGTTGTACTCTATATTTTAATGTTCTCTTTCTTCATCTACTGTTCAGTCACCTAATTTATACCCTAGTCCATAATCCTGTTGTTTTGCTCCAGGTTACAACTGGATTAACTTAATCTATAGGCAAGGGTGTGACATTGGTCTGAAGCAGCGAACAGTGGCCAGTGGGAGCTGCAATTGGCCAGACCTGCAGATGGGTCAAGCAAACAAACTGGCCCAGCCCGCCAGGGGCTTTCCCTACACAAGCGGCGGCCCCAGTTTGAGAAACACTGGTATAATGCTTTTAAATCAAAGATTGGATGTTTTTCTGAAAGCTATGATATATAAATTATTTTGAGGAAGTTCTATAGCCTGTGTTATAGAGGCAGTCAGACTAGATTATCATAATGATCACTTCTGGCCTTGGAATCTATGCAAGAAGGTTTTAAAGAAGAAAGTCCACGGAAACTTGTAAAGAGAGAGGGCCTTACATCAGAATCTGTGTCTACAGGGCTAACTTTGTTTTAAAGTGCACAGGATTACTAGGAATCAAAGGCTCAGGAAGTAGAGTTCCTTCTAAACTTGAAGGGTTTTTAGTAGCAAAATGTTTACAGTGTTAAAGAAGAATCATCAGGTCTCCTCAAAATTTGCAGGCAGTCATATGATGAGACTGAACCCTGATTGCCATATAGTAACCAGCAGAACAGCTTTAGGTTTTGATGCTGAAAATTATTAAATTTGATAATATTATTTAACTTTGACAGCATTTCCCAGTAGAAGTGGTTGGAGCTGTGCTGCTATTTATACTGTGGTTTCTTGGATGAGCTTGGGAGAGGTGTGTGAAGAGAGAAGCGAAGAGGAAAGGCTCTCTGTTCTGACAAACCACCCACAGCTTCTCATTGACCTCTTAGGTGATTTGTCAGGGCAGAGCTCCTCTTCCCTCTCCACTACTCTCTTATAAAAGGCCCTGTGAGATGCTCAATGTCTCCTGTGAGGTCCTGAACACATTTAGTTTCCATCTGTGTTAAGACCTAAGCACATACCTCTTAACAACCCCCTCCCCACCGCCCAGCCCCAAGCTACTGCATGTTCTCAGTATACTATTTTCAAAGCTTTTTAGCTTTGTAAAATAAAAACGATTATTTTTCAAACTAAGCAAAAGCACTAATCCTCAGACGACTATATCCAGGCCAAGTGTCAACTTGGAAACATGGAAACAGATTCTGTGGCTTGAAATTTTTAATGCAAGAAAATTATTTGTTCATTTTTCCACAATAAAAAATGGTTCAAACAATGTAATTTGTTAAAATAAACAAGTCATCTTCAGGCAGAGAACAAGCATAGAAAAATATCTGATCCAAAGGTGAATGCATTGGAAAGCTATTAATATGCAAAAATGGAAGATTATAACCAAGTATTCTGTAACCTTAACTCTAATTGTTGCTAACAGCCCATCCTGCTCAAAGGATCTGCACACACTGCTAGACATATGGAGGAAAGTGCAGTTCCTTTGAGCAAGTGGGGACTGTTAGCAACTGCTAGAGTTAAAGTTGCAAAATACTTGCTCTTCCTTTCATTTTGTCTTACTGCAGGTGTAAGGTGATGAGTCATCCCTGAACTAGAGCCTGATTAAGCCATGTACACTAATAAGTCATTTCTGTGCTAGGCTCCAACCAATCCACAACCCAGAAGCTGGTCTGGTGACTTTTTGGGTAGGGATATAAGCCTCACAGGAGGCTTGGCAAAGCAGTTCACCCTGATTAATATTAGCTGAGGGCTGTGAGCGTGTGCTTGTTTGAGAATAGCAGTGGCTGTGCCAAACCTTAGTCTGCTCCAGCTTTGCTCTCACTCTGGTCTTGTTCCAACCTCATACTGGTCTCCTGATTCCAGCTGTGACCATTAGGAATGACTATCCTCATCATGGCTGCTGACTTGTAGGTTTGTAAGATGAATATTGTTAATTCTTCTCCAGTAAGACTGTCCAAATAAATTTATTTCTATTTAACTTACAACCTTAGATGTACATAGCATTTTGTATTACTGGATATGTATTCCTGAGGTCCCTTCCAACCCTGATATTCTGTTTTGATTGCAAAATAAAAGACTCTATGGTAATATGCCCAGCAGGAAAGCTAAACTGTTGAGAACTCTGAATTTCCTAATGTTTGTGTGATGAAAATCTGACTTGCGTGTATGATGATCATGTGTTTATTAATCTATTTGTCATATTTGTGGATCTACATATGCTGCAGTAATACAGACCTACATTTTTTTTCTTTTGTGTGAAGGATATAACACAAAAGTGAATTGACTTGCATTACATATACTATCAACTCCAACCTCCTCTCAGTATTCCATAGTTTTAAGAGCAGCATAGCATTTGACAGAGTTCATGACCTATTGGTAAGCTGATCATATACTTGATTCCATTGTAATTCAACATAATTAAAGGCAAATTAATCAAATTTTGTATATATTTAAAGGTCTGTTTAAAGTAATATTTTAAACCAAAAATTATATTCTTTAAAATTAGAAATGAGAATATTTTATAACATTTAAAAAATTTCCTGTTTCGTTTTACTTTCCTTTCAAGAACTGGCTTCAGGAATCTGTTTCTCCTGCAAGAGTTGATGGTATCACTGGCATCTAAAGCAGTAGTTCTCCTCCAGGTAGTACACGTAACCCTGGAGGTGTGCAGAGGTCTTCTGGGGGTACATCAACACATCTAGATATTTACCTAGTTTTACAGTAGGCTACATAAAAGCACTATCAAAGTCAGTACAAACTAAAGTTTAATACAGACAATGACTTGTTTATACTGCTCTATGTACTATACACTGAAATGCAGTACAATATTTCTATTCCATTTGATATATTGTATAATGGTAAAAATTAGAAAGTAAGCAATTTTTCAGTAATAGTGTGCTATGACACTTCCGTATTCTTATGTCTGATAATCCTAAGCACCTAAACTTTAGGTGAGGTGAACCTTGCGGATACTCAAACCAATTCAGACTCCTGAAAGTGGTACAAGAGTCTAGGAAGGTTGAGAGCCACTGATCTAAAGCACTAGAAGAGAGGCTACTTCTGCTCTGTTGCTTTAGGTTTGGTGATACCAGCAATTCTTGGAGAAACACCAAACCCTAAACTCAGATCTCGGCGGTAAAATCCTTTTGTTTACTCTTGAATGAATTTGTAACTTTAAAGCAAGTCCAGCACTCTGTAAGATCTGACAACATTACATGTTTTTGTATGCCCTGGAGAATTTATTTTGAAAAGCATTTCAATTCAACTTTAAAAAAGTGGTAGCTACTTATGGGTTATTCTTGTTTGAATAAGAATAGAGCGGGTGGGAAAGTGTCATTCCCAGCTCCTGGAATACAACATTCTCTGAAGAAAACACATTGACATCAGGGCACCCTCTAGGGGCCAGTATATACTCATACATGAATAATTTTTTTTTATTCTGGGAATAATCTAAAAAATATTGTGCCTGTGAATCAGAAATGGGCAGGGATAGACATAAGATAAAACCCCAAACACCATAATAGAGGCTCAAACTCAATAAAAATATAGGAGTACTTGTGGCACCCTAGAGACTAACGTTTATTTCAGCATAAGCTTTCGTGGGCTACAGCCCACTTCTTCAGATGCATAGAATGGAACATATATTGAGGAGATGGATATTTTTGTGTGTGTGTGTATATACACACACACAGAGAGCATGAAAAGGTGCGAGTTGTCTTACCAACTCTGAGACGCCAATTTTTTTCTTACTTAATTGGCCTTTTCATGCTCTGTATGTGTACACACACACACACACACAAAATATCTATCTCCTCAATATATGTTCTATTCTATGCATCTGAAGAAGTGGGCTGTAGCCCACGAAAGCTTATGCTGAAATAAATTTGTTAGTCTCTAAGGTGCCCCAAGTACTCCTGTTCTTTTTGCAGATACAGACTAACATGGCTGCTACTCTGAAATAAAAATATATAAACCCTGTCAAAAAATATATAAACCCAGACCAAAAAAATGACACCATGATTAAACAGCAGAGTTAGAGGCAAAAGGAATCCTTTAAAAATTGGAAATCCTATCCTAGTTAGGAAAACAGTATAGACACTGACAGATCAAGTGTAAAAGTATAAGGCAGGCCAACAAAGAATTTGAAGAGCAACCAGCTAAGGATGCCAAAAAATAGATAAGTACATCAGAAGCAGCAAACGTGCCAGGGTGTAGGGCCACTGGATGATCAAGGTGCTAAAGGAGCACTCAAAGAAGACAAGATCGTTGTAGAGAAGGTAAATGAATTCTTGGTATCAGTCTTTACTATAGAGGATCTGGTGGAGGTCTCACACCCAAGCCTTTCTTTTTTGGTGACAAATCTGTGGATTGGTCCCAAACTGAGGAGTCAACAGAGGAAGTAAATTAAATAGCAAAAGTCACCAGGACTAGATGGTATTCACCCAAGAGTTTTGAAGGAACTTGTATATGAAATTGCAGAACTACTAACTGTGGTATGTAACCTATCACTTAAATCAGCCTCTATACCAGATGACTGGAGGGTTGTTAATGTCATGCCTATTTTTTTTAAAAAGGTTCCAGAGAGGACCCTGGCAATTAGAGGCTGGTAAGCCAAAAACTTCAGGCAAATTACTATAGTGTCAACTGAAGAACAAAATTATCAGAAACCTATATGAACAAGATACGTTGGGAAAGAGTCAACACAGCTCTTGAAAAGGGAAATCATGCATCACTGAGCTATTAGAATTCTCCAAGGGAGTCAACAACTATTTGGGCAAGGATCATCTAGTGGATATAGTATATGTGGACTTTCAGAAAGCTTTTGAGACAGTCCCATACCAAAGACTCTTAAGCAAAGCAGGCAGTCATGGGATAAGTGGGAACGTTGTCTCATGGATCAGTAACTGCTTAAAAGATAGGAAACAAAGGGTAGGAATAAATGGTCAGTTTTCACACTGGAGAGAAGTAAATAGCAAGGTACCCCCAGAACCTCTACAGGGAGCTGGGCTCTTCAACATAATAAATGATCTGTAAAAAAAAAAAAAAAAGAGTAAACTGAGGTAGCAAAATTCTTAGACGATAACTATCTTGAGTACTTTTGTAAGTCTAAAGCTGACTGTGAAGAGTTGTAAAGGGATCCCACAAAAATGGATGACTGGACACCAAACCAGTAGATGAAATTCAGTTTTGATAAATGCATATGTGGGTATTTTTTCCAAACCATATATACAAAATAATGGAGTCTAACTTAGCTGTTACCACTCAAGAAAGAGAACATCACCAGGGATAGTTCCCTAAAAATATCCACTCAATGTGCAGCAGCAGTCAGAAAAAGCTAACAGAATGTGAGGAGCCATTAGGAAAAGAATAAATAATAAAACAGAAAATATCATAATGCCAGTATATACATCCATGGACTGCCCACATACAGCGTGCAGTTGCGGGCACCTCTTCTCAAAAAAGATCTATTAAAACATCTTCCAAAGGAGGAGAGGGTAAAAAGACTGGGCCTCTTCAATTTAGAAATGAGATGACTAAGGGGGCGGGGGAATATGATCGAGGTCTATGAAATCATGAATGGTGTGGCAAAAGTGAATAAGGAAGTGTTATGTATCCCTTTACCCAACACAAGAACCAGGATCACCTGCTGAAATTAATAGGCAGCAGGCTTAAAACAAACATAAGGAAGTACTTCTTCACACATTGCACAGTCAACCTGTGGAACTCATTGCCCTGCAATGCTATGAAGGCCAAGACTATAACTGGGTCCAAAAAATAATTAGTTAAGTCACAGAGGATAGATCCATCAATGGCTATTAGCCAAGATGATCAGGGACACAGCCCCATGCTCCAGTTTGTCCCTAAACCTCTAACTATCAGTAGCTGGGCCTGGACAACAGGCTGAATCACTCAAAATTGTGTTGTTCTGTTCATTCCCTCTGAAGGATTTGGCACTGGCCATTGTTAGAGACAGAATGCTAGGCTAGATGGACTATTGGTCTAACCCAGTATGGCAGTTCTTATGTCATAGCTGAAGCTATATCCTGTCCTCTTGCCATCACCGTCCCCTCCTCATGCTATCCCTTAGCAACCAACCTACTTTCAGCTCTCTGGGCACCACTCCACCACCACTTTCGATATGACCTCCACCATATTTGTGACTTTTGTCCACCAGGGCTGCCCCCTCATATAACAGATTAACTTCTCTCCTGGACCCTGGAGGCAGCTGAATAAACAGACAAAAATTGTTGAGGAATTTTGCGTGCACGTGCAAATACCAGTGCCCAATGCCTGGTATTCTCCACCCTCTCAAGATTCTTGTCCCCAGTTCCACTCCCTAGTCCTGCAGATTCCGATGACAAGTCTCTAGGTTACCACCTGATATTTCAGTTCCCAGTCAACCCCACCTCCCCTGTGCTGGTGGTACCCAAGCCATGGTTCCTCTAGCCCCAAGATACCAATGCCCAGTACCCATCCCTTAGATTTCAATGTCCAGTACAGGCTTGTCTCCTCATCTCCTAGATTTTGTTTCCCAGTCCCCATGTCTCCCTGATTTTGATTTCCAGGCCCAGGAGGAAAGATGGTCCACTAGCTAGAGTGATAGCCTAGAACTCAAGAGATTAAGATTCAATTTCCTACTCTGCCACAGACCCTTTGTCACGTAGACTCTATGTGCCTCAGTTTCCCATATATAAAGTGCAGATATTAGTACTTCCCTAACTCACAAGGATCATGTGAGGATAAATACACTGGTAAGTGCTCAGATACTAAAGTAATGAGGATCATATAAGCACCTTAGCTAGATAGTCCCTGTCATTCTTCTCTTGATTCTGATGCCCTGTGCCTATCTCCCCCAAATGTCAGTACTCAGTACCTATTGCCATGCATTAATCCCCATCCCAATGCTGGAAGTCTCCCGGACTCAGCCTCGATCTCCTGGTGACTATTGAAAGCAATCTGGGAGATTTTAATAGGCTGCTAAAAGTCTGGTCAGCAGCACAATGGGGCTAAGGAAGGCTCTCTGCCTGCCCTGGCTCTGTGAGGCTCCCAGAAGTGGCCAGCATGTCTGGCTCCTAGGCACAGGGGCAGCCAAGGGGTCTCTGTGCACTGCCGCCCACCCCAAGCACCGAGTCCGCAGCTCCCATTGGCCAGGAACTGCAGCCAATGGGAGATGTGGGGGCAGTGCCTGCAGGCAGGGGCAACAGGCAGAGCCAAGTGGCCACCTCTAAGCCTAGGAGCCAGACATGCCAGTTGCTTCCAGGAGCTGCCTAAAGTAAACACCACCCAGAGCCTGCACCCTGAACCCCTCATCTCTGGCCCCACCCCAGAGCCTGCACCCCCAGCTGGAACCCTGAGCCCTCTACTGCACTCAGAAACCCTCGGCCCCAGCCCAGAGCCCCTCATCCCCAGCCCCACACCCCCAGCCAGGGCTTTCATCCCTTCCCACATCCCAACCCCCTGCCCCAGCCCTGTGAAAGTGAGTGAGGGTGGGGGAAAGCGAGCGATGGAGGGAAGGGGGATGGAGTGAGCGGGAGTGTGGCCTCAGGGAAGGGGTGGGGCAGGAGATGCAACAAGGGTATTTGTGTTTTTGCAATTAGAAAGTTAGCGACCCTACCCAGTGCCCAATCTCCAGCTCTCCCTGACTCTGGAGCCCCTTCCTCCCCCGTGCCTAGTCGCAGGTTCTCCTGGATTCCAATGCCTAGTCCCTATCTCCCCCATTCCCATACCCACTCCCAGGTTTCCCTTCTCACCCCGATTCCCATGCCCAGAATCTGCTCCATCCACTGATATTCTGCCTCCTAGTAACTGCTCCCCCAAAAAAGATTTTCCCGTTCTTATCTCCACAGTTCTGATACTGAGTCCCCAGTCCCCCTGCCTCTGCTGCCCAATGAACAGTGCACCGATGGAGTGCTCAAGGATCGGTGACATGGCTCCTGTGTGCGGGACAGCCTGCAATGCAGTTCTTTAAGTATCGAGGGCTCCGGGTCCGAGCTCCCAGGCTGCACCATGTGATTGTGGCTGTAGCCACCACTTTGTCCTTTGTGCTCTGCCTAGGAGAGACCGAATGCCTAGGGGCCACTTGTCTCGTAACTGCCCCTCTCGCTTGGGAGGGAGTGCAGCAGCCTCTTGAGGTCTCATGTCCCCTTCCCCAGGAAGCAGCCCGCAGAGCATCCTTACTTCATCCCAGGTGTACAGGACTCCAGGGCCCTGCTGCCCATGGTTCAGCCATGCAGAGCTCAGCTGTGCTCAGGATCCTTCCTGGGGAGGGAGTGCTCCAGCTTCACCTGACCTTGAAAAGTATCACTGGCTAGTTGTCAGGCAAAGGTGGAAGGAGCCTGTCTCTTGGCCCTGGCCTCCCTGCCTGCCAGGGGCGGCTCTAGGTATTTTGCTGCCCCAAGAATAGCAGGTAGGCTGCCTTTGGTGGCTTGCCTGTGGGAGGTCCCCGGTCCTGCGGATTCGGCGGCACACCTGCGGGAGATCCACCGAAGCTGCGGAACCAGCGGACCCTCCACCCTCATGGCAACCGGCAGAGCGTCCCCCGTGGCTTGCCACCCCAGGCACATGCTTGGCATACTGGTGCCTGGAGCCGCCCCTGCTGCCTCCTAGCTCTTCCACAAGTTGTTCTAGTTTCTCGTGGTGATCTAAGGTGCTTCATTATAACTTCAGTGACATGCTGTCCCTCAGTGTCAGAATGATAAAGTTGTGGAGTCTGGATTCCTTTCTCCCCATTATAAAATTCCTAGGATTAGCCTCAATTTGGAGGAAGTTCAGAAAATCACCAGAAAATCACCTCTCAGAATATGGTTCCATGAGGAGACTTATCAGGGAAGAATTGGACAAAATTCTGCATTATTGCTGAAAATATCTGTGAGGATTCTTTCCTTGTCTTGAAGAGATGTTTGGGCACATACACTTCTTGCAGTGGGTTATGCTAGTCATTGATATACTTCAGCTTAGTTACTGATATATATCAAGTTAGTGTAGTTATGCTATCGTATGGTCTTGTTTTCATTAGGAAAAAGATCTGTTAACACATAGTGCCTAACGTTAAAATCCTACTGTAGGTACATTAACCTGTAGTTATAACATATGTTAGCTGCTTGAAGTAAACCCTCGCTCTCCCCCTGTGGCTGACTCCTACCAGCCAAAACACGTTGAAATACAAATTTCCATACCATGCTAATGTTGTAACACAACACGTTAGAAACATATTTTCCCTCATAAAGACAAGGTCCCTATGGCTTGGACACAGATATTGGTGATCGTGTTAGCTAAACCAGATTCAGCCCTTGCTCAACTGTAAGCACAGAAAAGGACAAATTCTGTGTGTTCAGCTAACAATTGCTGCAACTGTTTGGACAGTTTAAATTTGATAATGTCAGGCTTTAAGGAGCTGAACCTGTAAGAAGTTGAGCACTCTTAATTCCAATTGAAGTTGCTGGGAGTTGATGGAGCTCAGCACCTTGCAGGACTAACCTGTATAAAAGCAGAAGCAGGCACATTCATGCAAAAATCAACAAAGTAACTGCTACCTGGGGTTGTCATAACAATAGCATATGTAACAGTTGGTGTTTTTCATCTCAAGATCTTAAATACTCTAAGGTAATTTGTTCTTATTTGACAGATGGGGGCAAGAGCGAACTGAAACACAGAGAGGTGAAGTGATTTCTCCAAAGTCACAGTAGAAAATTTGGGAATAGAATCTAAGAGCCCTGATTCCCAGTCTCCTGTTCTAACCATTAGACTGTGCTCTCCCATCCCCATCCCAGTTTTTAATAACAAAAGGGGCTGTGGGCCCTTCTTCCGTTGTGAATTATATAGAGGAAATACTGGGAAATCAAAGAGAACATTCCAAAGTTAGAGGCAAAGGGAACCTCCATATCTGTGAGGCTCTGTGATAAGCAAGTCTTGCACTGCAGTGCAAATAAGCAAAGATCATCTAAGAAAAGAGGGCAAAAATAAAGGTGGCCAGATCCCACCCTAAATCTTTGATGCAATTTCCAGAGAAGTCACTTTACAGACTGAGGGTGATATATTGACCAGTGTTTTGTGCATCATCTTCTGCCGAGTGTTTTTTTTTTAAATTTGAAATGTTATCACTATACAGCATGGACAGTGGCAGGGCTGGCTCTAACATTCTTGCCACCCCAAGCAAAAATAAAAAGCGCCGTCCCGCCCCCCCCGAGCATTGCATCGCCCCGCCCCCGAGTGTCGCATTGCCCAAGTCCCTGCCCCCCAAGAGCTGTGCCGCTGAAGCCCACCCCTGTCGAGCGCTGCACCGCCCAAGTCCCTGCCCCCCCAGCACGGTGCCACGCCTCCCAAGCCCCGCCTCCCCCCAGCGCCGCCCGGCCGAACCCAAAGAAACCAAAAACAAATCCCGAGTGCCGCCCCTTCCCAAGGTGCTGCCCCAAGCACGTGCTTAGTAGGCTGGTGTCTGGAACCGGCTCTGGACAGTGGTCCCTTGGAGACAAATAGAAAGGGGGAAAGCTGAGTACTGTTTGGCTGGAGACAGGCTTTAAGCTGAATCTTTGGGCAGCAGCTCATTAACTTCTATAGTGAAGAAATAAAACCATTTTCTTTATAACAGAAAAAAACTAGAAAGTTAACTTTTTAGAAAATTGAAATATTAGATTAAACACAAAAGATTGTTAATCCAACTTTAAGGTTCAGTTAACTTTCAGATTCACTAAATATGAGTGCTTAAGATGAATTCTTAACTCTGCCCCCTTCACATATAAATTATTATAATATCTTTAATTACATACTCATGTACTGGTCCTCAGGAAGCGGGAAGCAGCAGCCAGCACATCCCTTGGCCTGCACCACTTCCCGCAGCCCCCATTGGCCTGGGTTGGTGAACCATGGCCAGTGAGACCCACGATCGGCTGAATCTGTGGACGTAGCAGGTAAACAAACTGGCCTGGCCCGCCAAGGTGCTTACCCTGGTGAGCCGTGTGCCAAAGATTGCCGATCCCTGGTGTACTTAAAGGGGCAATGCGCATCTCTCTCTCTTTCTCACGCAGAGGGTGTGTGTCTCTGTCTGCCATGCTGTCTCCCATCCCTCCATTTGTGCTGCCTTGTAGAGTCTGAGGCTACATTAACAATGTGTTAATAGTTGAGGGCTCAGCTGTTCTAGTTCATTACTTATCAGTAAGGCATTCCCTGGGAAATATCCTACCCAATTCTACTCTCTGACTTCACCACCTCAACCAAGCTTCACAATCATCATTGCTGTTTACAGTATTAAATTATTTGTTTAAAATGTATACTGTATATGTGTGTGTGTATAGTCTTTTGTCTAGTGAGAAAAAAAATCTGGAACCTAACGCCCCATATTTACATTAATTCTTATGGGGAAATTGGATTTGCTTAACATTGTTTTGCTTAAAGTCACATTTTTCAGAAACATAACTACAATGTTAAGCGAAGAGTTACTCTATTTAGCCTGTGATCCACTACAATCCCCAGATCCCTTTCTGCAGTATTCCTTCCTAGTCATTTCCTATTTTGTATGCTGCGTCCAGCCCACAGACTGCAGGCTGCCCACCACTACTGTAGGGTGTGTGAATCCACTATCAGTAGTGTAAGCAGAGTCAGGATGAGCTCTACTGTGACATCTGATGGTGAATTATGGGGAGTGTGGAAAGGAATTTCAGGTGTTTGTATTTGCACACCCACCCTGCTTAGCATAGCTATGGCAGCCTGGAATGGTTACTTTGACAGCTCTGAGATCCCCAATTTCTTTGTTATTGGGGCAGGAGGAATAAAGTGTTGCCACCCTGATTATGTGAATGAGGAACTATGAGACTGCTTTATGACAGAGAGTCTCACCATCAATTAAGTAGCACTCACTAGACAAGGGACATGGGTGCCAAAACCCAGTGAATTGAGAGTGGTTGGGGACTGGTGTGTGTAAACTTGATGATAAAGGCCCTTTTTGAGGGCCTGGAACACCAATTGCACTTTCTCCTCTCTCCACTGTTAAAGAGCAGAGCTAATTTTGATTCCATTAGGAGTTCATCTGGAGGCTGCTGAACTGAATTCACTTTGGGTGCACTAGGGTTCCCCTACTACAAGCTGAAATCACTAAAAGAGCTAAACTTACTGAGCTAAGATCACTGAAGGCTGTGTTAACTAGTAGGGGAGCCTGTAGATCTATCGCTAAGCAGCTGGCAGAGTGGAGCAGTTTGTAGCACGGTTGGACTGGCCCACGGAACAATGAGCGGAGCGGTTTGTGGGATGGTTGGAGCGGCACAGCTGGTGGAGTGAAAATGGTCATGGTGAAGGCTGCAGCAGAACTCCACGGAGAGGCGGAGCAGTCATCCCCGGCCCACGTAAGGTGCCCCTTAACACCCTGTGTGCCCCCCCCATTTCCACCCAGGCTGGGGGTGTGTGAAACTCTGCAGATAAACTCTTCAACTCTGCAGCGGCACTGATCAGGGACAGAGACTTTTGAGTTGTTGGACTTTGGGGTGATCGGACTTAAGACCCTAAAGGGAAAATGACATTGCCAAAACTTATTCGGTGGGTCTTTTGCTCATGGTTTACATTATGAATCCTGTTTGTGGTGTTTCCCCAATATGATGCCACATTGTTTCCCTCCTTTATTAAAAGAATTTTGCTACACTCAGACTCTGTGCGTGCAAGAGGGGAAGTATTGCCTCCTAGAGGCGCCCCGGGGCGGTGGTATGTAATTGTCCCAGGTCACTGGGTGGGGGCTCGAGCTGGTTTTGCATTGCGTTATTGAAACGGAATCCCTGGATACTGAACCCAGCCCTTGTTGCTGCCAACTCAGAGTGGCAGAAGGGTTACAGTAGGAATGTGTTACCTGTTGCAGGGAGAGGCAGTGAATTGTTACCATTAGCAGTTACTGATACATATTATTGTTCTTATGTGCTGACTTGTCCTAATTTCTAAAACTTGACAGTGGTGTGGGATGGAAGCATAAGGTGTTCAGCTTCCAAACGATCCTACCTGGATTCATGTTAGTGGGATGCAAGACATATGCAAGATAATTTAAATTCTTAATTTCCTTAGGGTTCACCTTCAATATACTTCTACGCTGGTGCAATCTCTGACCCATTACAGTTCATCAGCTCAGCAGGCAGGCACAGGCTGCAATGCACTTGTCCTGTTGTCTTGACTGAGAAGGTTTCTGATCAAAGGGACATTACCCCAGCAAGCTCCTGAGGTAATATCTCATTGGAGATGAAAGGGCTGTTCAGAAAGAGATTTTGAAGTCTGTAGGGTAAAGATGAGCCAGATGGGTTTGTCTCCCTGCAGGTGTATGTTATCATCTGAGGGCTGGGTAGAAAGGAGAGGGAAGTATTTTGGATTTCCTATTTCCCTTACTGAGGGCCATCTATGCTCTCCTGAAATTTTTCCTGGCAGAAGCAGTTCCTATCTATTTATTACAGGGTCAAAATATGGCTGCCATCACACAGAGGCATTAGTGGTGGTGGAAGTGAGAAGAAGGCCAAAAAGTCCTTTCCTCCCCTAAACACTCCCATACATGTGGACGCCATAATGTTGCTGCTGCCTAAATACCCTGATGGCAAACAGATATGGGCAGAAGGCACTGCCAGCTGTACTGAGCACCCCAGAGGAGCCATGCACTGTGTGGAGTGTATGCAGGTACACCTATTCTGTACTGACGAGGGCAACCCTCACTCCCCAGTGCTCCTGGTGGCCCCAGGGCTTCCCCTAGCTTCCACCAGCACAAACACCGCTCCTACCTTCACTGCTTGAAGATGTACCACCATCTCCTCCTCCACACCATTGCTCAAGCTTTAAAGCAGGGGTGGACAAACTTTTTGGCCCGAGGGCTACATCTGGGTGGGGAAATTGCATGCAGGGCCATAAATGTAGGGCTGGGGTAGGGAGTTGGGGAGCAGAAGGGAGTGAAGGGTGTGGGAAGATGTGCAGTGTGCAGGAAGGGGCTCAGGGCAAGGGGTTGGGGCGCAGGAGTGGTGTGAGGTGTACGAGGGGGCTCAGGGAAGGAGGTTGAGGTGCAGGAAGGGGTGTGGAGTGCAGGAGGGGGCTCAGGGCAGGAGTGCAGGGAGGAGTAAAAGAGGGGGCCCAGGGCAGGGGGTTGGGGTGCAGGATGGGTACGGGGTGTGGGAAGAGGTGCGGGGTGCAGGAAGGGGCTCAGGGCAAGGGGTTGGGGTGCAGGAGAGGTTCGTGGTATGGGCTCCAGCCCAGCGCTGCTTACCTGGAGCATCTCCAGGGTGGTAGCGGCGTGCACCGGGGCCAGGGGAGGCTCCCTGCCTGCCTGCCCTGACCCTGCACTGCTCCTGGAAGTGACCAGCACCACATCCCTGTGGCCCCTGGGAGAGTGAGGGTCAGAGGGCTCCGCAACCTGCCCTCGCCTGTAGGTACCTCCCCTGTAGCTCTCAATGGCCCCGGTTCCCTGTTCCTGGCCAATGGGAGCTGCGAGGGGTGGTGCCTGCAGGCGAGGGCAGCCATGGAGTCCTCTGTTCCCCCCACCTCAGGAGCCACAGGGACATGGTGCCGGTCACTTCTGAGAGTGGTGTGGGGTCCGCGGCAACCCCGGGGGTGGCAATCCCACGGGGCAAATCCAGCCCACAGGCCGTAGTTTGCCCACCCCTGCTTTAGAGCCATAACTGAGCCTGCTTTTGGTAAAGTGCTCATGATCTCTATAAAACATGACATAGCTTGATTATAACTGTTGCTAGTGAGGATCTCTACTCAGACAAATCTTAGTGGGGAGGCAAAGAGTGTACCGAAAAATGGATGTGGTGTGTTTAGTGAGGTGAATAGCTCTTTAGAGGTTCAGGCTTCTCCCATGAACAAATGAGCCAGCAAAGCAGCCTAGCAAAATAAACAAACCTACCCTGCTATTTACATTTGGAGGATAATTGATGCTGAATCTGCAGCTGATGGAATGCGATATAAACAAGTATCGCACAGAAAAAATATCTCACTGCCGTATTTTCCACAGAAATTTAGATTGGGGGGGAGGGTGTTCAAAAATATAGGGGGCAGGGGGAGGACCAATGAGGGGTGAGACTGTTAGGGCAAAGGTGGGCTGTATGGCACTATAGTAAACATGGAAAAATATTTCACAACCATTTTATTAGATTTAACTCATGTTTTTTAAATCATCACACAAATTAAAGTCGGCTATACAAGCCTACTATGAAGCACTATATCTACATTCTTCTTGGTTTCTTCTTGTAATTTTGCCATGCAAATTAACTTCTCAAATGCAGTGCATTCATTTTTGGTGGCTTCTCACATGTCAGATACTTCCAGTCCTTCATGATATACTCATGATCAGGCAGAAGGCGACTTCTCTCAGAACACAAAATTCTATTCAATGAGGAAAAAGAATAGTCAACTGTAGCTGTTATGACTGGAGTAGAAAGAGATGAATTCCTACTTCTTTCATCCCAGGAAACACAGCACAAAAATTGGGTTCAGCCATTAGTGATGATAAAGAAGAAGTTTAAATCAAATCTACATTCATTCATTGTATGATATTCCACTCTGTGTTCAAATTTTCTGTTCTGTCCTGATCACATGGCACCCTCATTGCTGGTAATGCCTCACTCTGCTCAATTGTTGGTGTTTTATAAGACAGGCATCTGTAAAAGCTACATAGAGGTTTGGAATCCAAAAGTTGTTGTAGAGATGTAAGAATCAAGTCAGTGTCCTTTACTTTTTCAGCTGTCTTAACAAACACTTCTTGTCTTCTTCATTTAAGGAGTTAATATAAGTGCCCTAATTAGTCAACTTCTGAACTGAAGTCTTTGCTTCTTCCAGTACGTTTTCAATGGATATCTCTCTGATTGATCTATGTGTAGCTTCCATTGCTGGATAGAGATCTACTACTGTTGTAGCAGATGACTGGATGGCATTGTATAATGACCCAAGTGGTTTCAACAGTAGACTAACGAGAGAATCTTGATTGTGTTTTCTGAACTTAGCAGCAAAAGTAAACCATTAGCCTCACTACTTAGATCCATCCCATCTTGGTAGATACTTTCTAAAGCCCATAATAATGGTTGCAGTAATTTTAAGACAACAGCCAAGAATTGCTCATGAGAAAGCCAGTGGATTTTCCCAGGCTGGATTAATTTGAACTTCTACCTCAATGTATCTTCTATGTTTTCCAAGACGTTCAGTCCTTTTGGACTCTCACTGAAAAAGAGTATAATAAAGACATTAAATTTATAGCTTTTTAAATGGCTTTTGAAGATTCTGCAGCTTGTACTAGTGCTAGTTGGAGTAGATGGCCTCTACAGTGTGTATTGGCAATATTAGAATTACACTTTTCTCTTAGCAAAACTTGTACTCCACTATGTCTTCCAGAGAAGTTTTCTGCTCCATCAAATGCACAAGCAGCCATCTGTTTGGGGTTCAATTGACAAGCATATAACTCTTCTAAGATGTGGGTTTCAGACATGCAGCCGATGTGTCTTCTGTAACCTGAACATCTAGAAATTAATCTACTGACCTACCACTGATCTCAAGATAACATAGGCAGTGACTTAATACTTGACGCACATTTGCATCGGTGCATTTATCAGCCATGTTTGCACATTTTCTGAATGCAGTGAGAGAGTTCTTCACTTTTTCAACTGCTGGGTCTTTCACTGTTGCACTGCATGCTTCTAACCAGTCAGTTGAGTTTCTTGCAGAAAGATAGTGAGCATTTGCTGGTCTTGGTCAGAACCAGTGTCCAACTTCCGGATTAACAAATGGCAGTACACTTAACACTGGCCTCCAGTTTGTAGAGTGTGGTATCTCTTGCTTAAAGAGAAGGTATGATGTGACAGCCATGTTTGTTCGCATAAACTATGTTGTGTCTCCAGCATTCTTAACAACCTCATTAAGTATTCTAAAATTGACTTTGACAATGATTGGCTTGTAAGGCTTTCTGCATGTTGATACAGTCCAGAGGATTGGTGTTTTGCAGCCATATAGTTTGTCAGCATTGTTTGTCAGCATTGGCTTTGCTGATCAGTCTGGCAAATCAAGGTCCTCCACTTTTACTATATAAATCCATGGTATGCTCACATCTTGAATACTGCATGCAGTACTGGTCGCCCCATCTCAAAAAATATATTGGAGTTGGAAAAAGGACAGAGAAG
The DNA here is from genome assembly GCF_003597395.2 of Chelonoidis abingdonii. Classification (NCBI taxonomy): domain Eukaryota; kingdom Metazoa; phylum Chordata; order Testudines; family Testudinidae; genus Chelonoidis; species Chelonoidis abingdonii. The sequence continues at coordinate 86,593,603 of NC_133777.1, forward strand.
GCAACTAAAATGATTAGGTGTATGGAACAGCTTCCATATGAGGCAAAATTAAAAAGACTGGGGGACTTTCCAGCTTGGGCAAGAGACTACTAAGGTGTGGTAGATGATAGAGATCTATAAAGTCTTGACTGGTGTGGAGAAAGTTAAAAGGTCCCTCACATAATGCAAGAACTAGGGGTTACCCAAAGACATTAATAGGCAGCAGGTTTAAAACAAACAAAAGGAAGTGCTTCTTCACACAAGATACAGCCAACCCATGGAACTTTTTGCCAGGGGCTGTTGTGAAGGCCAAAACTAGAACAAGATTCAAAAAAGAAAAAGATAAGTTCATGGAGGATATGTCCATCAATGGCTATTAGCCAGGATGGGCAGGGATGCAACACCATGCTCTGAGAGCCTCTGTTTGCCTGAATCTGGGAGTGGACGACAGGGGTGGATCACTCAATAATTGCCCTGTTCTGTTAATTCCCTTTGAAGCACCTGGCATTAGCCACTGTCAGAATAGAGTGCAGGCTAGAGGGACCATTGGTCTGACCCAATATGGCCATTCTTATGTAAAAATTAATTAAAATAAACATGTTTAGTACAGAAACTCCCAACACCAGCCAAAATTGGTCACTTGGGCAACACCTGGGCAATCTGCCGAATACCTAGGCAGAATCGGTGAGTTCATGTAAATACAATCTGGTCCTGAAGCCTTCTCCCCACCCCTGGCTTATCACTAGCTGTCAGGGGAGAGCTCATTCAGACCTTCCTTACAAATCATAATTTTAAATTATGAGGTTGGCCAACATTGCCAAAACGAATTTGCCAACATTGTCAGAAAAAACAACAGCTGTGTGAGGAAGCTAGTCTTTGTTCATACTTTTCAAACCTATTATACTTTTACAGGTACAAGTATTTTATCATATACTGTATATGCTTTTAAAGTGTGTATTAATGTTTCGATTTCAATTAAAATTTCCAGCCAACGACAAAATTGGCAACACTGTTGTAACTAGTTGACCATTGGGGGGGTGCTGGGGAAACTGGATGGGAAAGCGGAGGATGTACAGCCCATTGGGGCGGGGGGGTGTAGGGAAGGCCTGGATTCACTGAATTAAGTCTCCTGATGCAGCACCTCAATAGGTTACATCAAAGAGGTGCTGCAGTGACTAGGCATTGGGATGCCTGTGCCTTTAAGAAAAAGCATTGGAATGCACCCAGCCCTGGGAAGCCCATGCTGAGAGGTGCTGTTGGTGGGAAGGGAAATAAAAAAGCCCCTCTGCTCCCCCCACCCTATTTTTTTGCCAAACACTGGTGTCTCAGTCCACTGGGGTAACTGTTACCCCCTCTGCCCCTCCCTGGATGGGGGTTTTGTCCCCGCACAGGGTCTGACAGTATCTCCCCCTGGATTTAACCCCGGCTCCCCATCCCAATTTTTCCCCTCCAGCCCTTCTTCTGCTGCTACCTACAGTAGCTTGATCACCCTGGCAAGTAAATTTCTGCCCCCTGCTTAGACCCTGACACCCCCCCTTGCAATTTTCCCCTTTTGCCTCTTTTTAACCCCTCCAAAGAGTAGGCAGCAAAGTCTGACTCAAAGTAAGGGCAGAGTGAGGGCAGCTGCAACAGTGGATGTTACCATGCCTGCTCAGTTCGGGTGCGCATGCTCAGTGCACCCACAGTAGGGAATTCTGAGAGGAAGCTTTTTGTGTCGTCACACCAGTGCAAGGATATTTTGCACCCTAGGCGAAACTTCCACCTTGCCCCCCCCCCCCCCCATCGGTTCATTGAGGGGAAAATCCCAATGAGCTTTTATAGACCCTAGGGGCCAGCCGTGCCCAGGGGCTGCTCCCCAGACCAGGTTCCCCCTCCCCGCCCCCTGAACTCGCCTGGAGGGTGCACAGCCCCGTCGCAAGCCCTTCCCTCCCCATCCCACCCCAGCGGCCCCCGCCCGGGTCCACTCACTGTCTTTGCCGGGCTTGGGCTGCTGCAGCAGCTCAGCAGGGAGGAGCCGCCTTCTGGAGGCACCGGAGAGCCAGAGCGACCTGCTTGTGGGGCCAGTGAGCCCCAGCCATGGAGGAGCTGGCACAGCATAGGGGGGCAGCAGCCCTGCAAAGGCGGGGGCAGCACCGCTAGTGGGGAGCAGCTGCACCCCCGCCCCTCCTGCCCAGGCTGCAGCCCGGTGACCCCCCTCCTGGGGACTCCTGCAGCAGATGCATGCAGGCAGAGGCCCCCATGTGCCCCCCAGCTCCCCCCTCACCATGCTTGGGCTCTGCGGCTCCCGAGAGTGTGAGCTGCCACCACCACTGCCCCTCCCGGAGCAGGCTCAGGGCCCCGGTGGCTCACATGCACATGCACCGCACTCAGCCGCAGAGCCTGAGTGCGGTGAGTGGGGAACTGGGGGGTGCATGGGGGCTCCTGCACGCATGCATCTGCTACAGCCTGCAGGAGCCCCCGGGGGGCCGCTAGTGGTGCCGCTGCCTTTGCAGGGCTGCTGCCCCCCTGTGCCACGTCAGCTCCTCCATAGCTAGGGCTTGCCATCCCTGCAAGCCGACGCTCTGGCTCTCTGGTGCCTCTGGAAGGCGGCTCCTCCCTGCAGAGCCAGGGCACCGCTTTTTGGCACTCCCAGGGCCGTCCTTAGGATTTCTTGGGCCCTATGCAGTATTATTAAACCAGTGCCCCTATCCCCCATGGCAGCCTGAGCTTGCAGCCTGGCTGAGGGGGGGAGGAGGAGGGGCGGAGGGACAAGGCAGAAAGAATAACAAGATGCCTGGCCCGCCTCACGGTGGCGGAGAGTCACAGTTCTCCGCAGAGATCCGTGTACCCTCTCCCTCACGCACAATGGACATGCAGAAGGTACTTAATTAAAAGCACTAAACTTGAGAATAAAAAAATAAGTCAGTCACAGGTTTTTTGATATGCCCTGAAGTTTGTCAGACATTTATTTGCAAAAACTTTGAAGTAAGGGTGAGTAAGCTGTCTTGCTGCATACAATATTAAATATTATGGAATACATGATGCAGCTCTTCTCTGTTTTACATTTCTAATCGAGTATTGTCTAAAGCTAATTTTATATTTTACAATGTACTCTTAAGCCTTCATAAAGTAATCATTCCAATTATTACATATTTAACCTCACTGAAACAGACGTATTTAAATTAATCAGTCACAGTGGTTGCTGTGTTCATAACAATGTTCACTGCTTTTAGAAAAAAGGAACACTAATTTATTGCGTGTGTGATCTCCATAACAATACACGTTTGTGAAATTCCACCAACTTTAACCAATATGTTTCCAAAGATTTTAGTCAACAAATATTTGTATCTTACTAGGTACTTGATTTTGCTGGGAGGGTTCTCTTAACAAACTAGTCATTCAGATAGTCAGAAGTAAGGAAAAGGAAAACTCTTTGTCCAGCTAGCTGGGAAGCAAAGGGGGCTGTTGTCCCTTTAAGGGCTCTCTCACTTGGGGGACAGTGAAAGGAGAAATGACATGGACAGAAAGGACAGGAAGACTTTGGAAGTAATTTTTTTTTACTTAGTAATTAAAACGTGTATTTAGATAAGGTATTAAGAATTTATTGTAACAAAACCATATGTACTGAAGTCCAAGCATTTAAGGCTAAAGAGTGATTGCTGCAACTAAAATCTATGAAGGATTTTTTAGAGATGTGATTTTATAATTTCACCAATCACTAATGTAAATATTTTAAATGAAATTTTAAATCAGGTCCTGTAGAGTAACATGTTCTGGTAACAGTCATGCACAAGTTGTTTTTGTCATTCCATTCAGAAACTGACACAGTCCTCCTGGGAGTGGGCATATGCCTGTTAATGGCTTTCATTACCCCTTGAATGGCTCTTCAACAGTTTCAGGTTGTGCTAATACGGGACTGGCAGGCTGGAGGCTTTTTCCCTTTTAACTACACCGAGTCGTTCGGGGCCGTGGCAAGTTGGGGGTTGGCTAGCAACAGGATGGGTGAATGGAGGATAGTGAGGCAGAGAGAGGTGCGGGTGGCGGATGCACCTGAGCGACTTGTGTGCTGACACTCATTAGGGGGCCCTTGGCTACACGTGTGTGTCAGAAGGTTGGCTAGGCCGAGTGGGGTAGTTCGGTATGGTGCTCCGTACCCACGACGCTGCCGAGGGCTTATACACGTGGAGGATGGTCCTACCACTTTCATGAAGGCTCAGCCAGCGGCTGGTACTGCGTCAGCCTTTTGGGTGCCGATGGCGCGACGTCACCGCAGGGCCTGCAGGTCTGGCTGTGCAGGCTCCCTGTGTGCCTGCCTGCCTTGACCTGTCACTGCTCTGGAAGTGAACCAGCACCCACATCCCTGTGGGGCCGCTGGGAAGTGTGAGTGTCGGCAGGGCCTCCGCGACAACACGTCCGCTCTGCGGTCGCTGTAGTGTGCGCGCTAGACCTCGCTCGGTGATCATGTGGCTGCTCAGCACTGGTCCGCCGGACAGCTACCAGCTGTTCTTTTGTTCTTGGCCGCCCCAGATGGGGGTAGATGTAGGAGATGGGGTTCCCAGCGAGTGCTTCGCTTTTCAGCCTAGCTGCTGGTCACCACTTTAGCACTCCACTGCCCTGGGCTCAGGTGATCGTTCCTAAATTCCCGGGAATTTAAAATCCTCTCCTGGTATTGGGGCACACTGCCGCGAGCGTCCTCGTGTGTTGCACGCCTGCAATCACCATCATCAATGACAACAGACATCCGGAGCAAACTCGAATGGCTTCGCCCACTGGCCGCTCCAACGTTCTTCTGAGCCCATGCGCATGGAGCCTGTGTCGGAGCTTGCCGGAACTCTAAGTCGAGCTGAATTTGGGGACGAAGAGAGCGAGGTGTCAGTCCAAGCTGCGGTGTGTCCAAGTCGCCAAGACCGGATTGAGTCAGATATCATTACCGGAGCACGACTCAATCGAGTCCGTGAATTGTAAGCCCGAGCCTCATGACTGGACTGTTTGACGGTGTCAGAGCCATAGATAGGGTTCAATGGTGCTAGAGGACGTTTTGTGGAGGAGTTGCCATACGACCTCGCAAAAGCCCGTTGACTAGTGAAGACCGATCTCTACATGCATCTGGTGCTACATGGACCATACCGCCTATGCTGAATCTCTGTACCGTGGTTGTCTTGTGCAAGGAGATCTTGTGCTCTGCGACAATATCTTGGAGAAGTGGGGCAATAGGTAGCCTGTACTCGCGCAAAATCTAGGAGTGCAGTGTGCGATAGCTAGTTCCTCTCTCTGGAGGTGCCGAGGTGGATGATAAAGTCGTGATCCTATAGGAGGTCGTGGCTGATCTCCCATGAAGATGGGTCCACGCCTGCAGAAAGCTAGGCAGCAGGCAGTGATGTTCTCCTACCCTAAGGAAACAGAGACCACCTAGTCGCTGCTATTAGCGGTGTGGACGGATTGGGAATGTGAGTGCTTCGAGGTAGTCTTTCCAGACTGATGGTTGAGGAATGATAATTATTAATATACAAGGAGTAATTGCACGACATGATATGAAGTGAAAGTCACGTCGGGGTGGCTCATCGCTCATATGTTTGTTCGCCAACTCGAGACCTCCTAAGTTGGGGTTGATGGTTGATCGCTTGTGACTTCTCGATAAGTGATATCTGCCGTGCGCTCTAAGGTGCTGCTTCAGAAAAACCAGTTGTGCAGCCAAGGGGGTGGCGTAGCTGTTGCATGCGCGTTCAGCACAAAAGTTTGATTGGGTAGGAGAACTCGCTGTATTGTTGCACCTTATTTGTTTCTCCAGCACATGTGCGTGCAAACATAGTCTCTCTCGACAGCAATTTTGTGCGCATTGAGTGAGCTCGCATTGGTGTTGTTTTGAAAGGTGCATGATTCCACAGCGACATACTCATACAGAGGCGATGCGTGCCGTTATAAGGTACGCAACCAGGACGCGCGAACTTCCACCTAATCGATAGCAAGACAGGGTCTATCCCTGCTACCTCCGCAGTATGATCCTGTTATGCGCTGGGCTGTACTTTCTTGGTTAGGTGTTCAAATACTTGTGTAATATGTCCATGGGGCTACTGTTTTAATTAAGTGCTCTTATTCTCTCCAGCACCTTTCCAGTGCATTCATCTTTCTGATCTTGGTGTGCACTTTACTCACCCCATGTTGCAGAGTCTTATAACAGCGGCAAGTCAGAGACTGTACGGCAGCCATGGAAAACCCCACTCCCTATTAGCTACCTCGTTGGAGCTCCGTGGATGATGCAGGATGTCGCCGATCTTCTCTCCTTACTCTCAGTTCCACACAAACGATATATACTCTCTCCTCATTTGTCGAAGGTGAAACCCAAAATAGGACATTAACGGTGCGAAAAGACGTAGTGAACTGGTGCTAGACTGCGCGTGTGAAGAACACGCAGAACTCTCCCCTCACCTTGTGCTACTTCGTTGAAGAAAACAAGTCACCAGTAGTGCAAATGATAGGTGTTTCTCTTCATCTGATTTATTCGGATAAAGATGTACCATGATTTATAGCATCAAAACTCCTTCACTATTTGTTCAGTCCTTTGAACATATGGGGTGATATACAACGACTCATGCGTAGGCCTTTCATATTTACTAGCTCACTCCCCTGTCCCCGCCTCCCGTGTCCTGCAATCACTCTTCCGCATCTCCCTTCGGTTGGTGCTGCGCGATTGTGTGCCTCACTATCTGCCCTCCTAGATTTGTTGCGCAGATAGTCCATATCAGTATCCAATCATGTTCCACGCGCAGTGATAACCAATATCGGTCTTGTGATAAAACTCACCATGGTGGCATCTCTCACGAATACTGCTAGCGCTCAGTGTTCCAGGGAATCCGTGTGGATAATAGAAGTCACACTGTGTGTTGATAGAATGGAATGGTAGTCAGATCAAATAAGTCCTCTCTAGTAGATACTACTTTTGCTTACCGTCTCGATCTGTATTTCATCAACATTTTTAACATCGTGTCCTTTTTCTATTTTATTTGGTAGTGTATCAACTTTTGTACTCACATCTGGCTAATTAGTCAAATTCTGAACTGAAGTCTAGCTATCTCCGAGATAGTATGTCTGGAATGGTAGTGCCTTATAGAACTACGTATAAGATTGATCGTAAGATCGTAGTGTAGAGATTCATCTTGGATGGATAGAGATTACTCCTGTAGTGAATCAGCGTGAGTGGTGGAAGTCAGTTCGCTTAATGACCCAAGTGTGTTAAATAGCTCTGTTGCACCGCCGAATTAGAGAGCAGATATCATTAATATGGTTTTGCTGAACTTAAGTCTGCAGGATAAAAACCGCCTTGAGCCTCATTAAGATAGGATTCAGCATCGAGCTACACCATGAGAACCTATCAGTCGTAGGCTTACTCTATTACGCGTTCAATAGGAAAGCCCATACACGACCTGCAGTCGCATTGTGCTAGACATGTAGATCTATTCGACGGAGCCAACTCAGCACAGTGGTGTGCTCATCGCAGAGCCAGTCGAGTATTTTCCACAGTCTGCGAAGTTATCATTGAGCTTACTCTGCCAACCTGATCTGTGTTTCTCTTGATTATATCACCGATTCTCTTCCGCCTTCTTTGTGCTTCGCTCTCCCTGCAGCGTAAGAGGCCTTACCTTAAAGCCACTTCAATTTTTACGTCCTCTCCTTCATTAATCTGCGCTTGATTTAATCGTAGCTGATCTGCGCTCTTTTAACCTAGATAGCTAGTACTGTCTAAGCTCGCCGGCCTCTCCCCGTGTTGCTCACCTTGTGCCCATCTATGATTATATATCCTTTTCTAAGCTTGGTGCACGCAAGGCAGTTTCAATACGCTCCCAACCAAGGTGTCCTTACACTAAGTATGCAGATATATTTCCTCTGCTCCCTGTGAGTGTCAAATAGCTGCGCACTCCCCCAGTAGCAGCCATCCCCTGCTTCTGCTTGGGTCTCTGATAATTGATTCGCTCAAGTGACTCTATATTTTCTTTTAAAAGGGTAGTGTGTGTTTCGGTCCTCTATTAAATGCTGTTCCGATTTTGTGTCTATTTTATGTTTACACATCAAGCAGTCTAGATTTATTTATCGTGATAACTACCATCCTGGTATCCTCACCAGAAGTGTAGAAAAAAGGTAAGGACTCGCAGATTCAATGTATAATAACCCTTCGTGCACGCATACTTGCTCTATGTCGGGTGCATTTATCCAGCTGCATCGCTTTAATGCTGACACTATTTGTTGAAATGCAGTGATGTCCCGTACTTTACCTGTTGTGTCTTTCCTTCAAGCTGTCAATGGTGTGCTCTTCTTCTACGTGCCGTCACCCGCTATAGATCTTACATCTCCCCGCACGTTTGCTCGTGCGGGTTGACAGCTTTCTCTCTATTTAGCGCCGCTGAATCTCTGAAGCTGGAGGGTTGAAGATTCCAGATTCTCGGCAGGCTGTTGGAATCCTCGTGTAGGTCCCCTTGCAAGTCCACTGAGAATGTCATTTCAACCTTCCCTTTCTCACGAGAATATTATTACTGGAGAGATTGAACGCTAAGCCACCTAGCCACTGGTCCAGGTTGTAGAGTGATTAATGTCTGGTAGAATTGTTGTGTCTCTTTGCTTCCCAAAACAACGGTGTAGACGGTTCCCTGATAGGATGACAGACGATAGGTTTCTTCTGCTGCATACCAACTCTCTTGTTCAATGATGTATCGGGCAAGAAGCACTATAACTCCTCAAACAACATACAATTCCTTGCCACCGGCATTCGTCCAAGTTATTTAAAGTAGATTGACTATTCCACCGAGATCTCTGTGTTCTGCCTGGTCATAGCTATGCTCCCTGTGGTCCTCTCTGGTCTTCATCAGTGGCCTATAGGAATCCAGTATTACGCGGAGGGATTTGGTGGTTAATTTGGGAGGATCTCCATAGAGGTCATGCTACTAATTGGTGGCAGTTCATGTATCTGATTCCACGACATCTTGCTTTGATCTTGACATCGCTAGCTGCGATGGAACAAGATCTCCCTGCGCTGCATGCCTCTTCTCAGACTTCTCTACAGCTACTACGAAAAAAGTCAATGTGGGTGTATTCTCAGCACCATCTTTCATGGCGTGCCTGATGTAACTATTGCAGATTGACCAGGTACTCGCTCGCCCCGATGTGACCACAAGCGCCCTTCGCGCAGACCATTAGAGAAAAATACCCTATTCGGCGGATTTAGGTAAAGTGCGATCCGAGAAGGCAATAACGATGGTTAGGTTGCCTTAGGAACGAGGCTCGAGGTTTGAGGGTGCCGAAAAGTTAAATGAGGACTGGAGATCTGCCGGCTTTGGGCAGCGCATCTTACTATAGACAAGCGTGCTGCGTCAGCATGTATAGGGGACCCTATATTGTTGGCTCGGGCTCGTGGATGCACGTATAAATGTCGTCTCGTGCCATAACTGTTCCGCAGCTAGGCGGCCGGGTTATCCAAGTACGTTAAGGCTGACGGTGTCGACTAATCTTGACCAACTGGAGCTGCTTCTCTATGCACCATATCAAGATCCACCTATATCCATGGCAACTTGTGCCTCGGAGGTCTTCTGCACTACGCAAGGCTGGTTTACGCTAGAGACTAAGTTAAAAGAGATAGTTTCCATGGAAGTATCTCCTCCGAAATGGGTTATGTACGTCTATCTGGCAGGTTGCGGGCATTCTCGCGCCACTGCAACATACGCCATGCTTGCAGCTGTCCTCTTCGTCTGTAGCCTGCAGGGGAGGTGCGAAGCATCCTCAGGGGTGGTCATATCCCTCAGTAATTTCGCTGCGCTGTGTCTGTTGGTGTCTGGTGTGGCGCATCTGAGGGCTTAGCCATGTCCTCAAGCAATAAGGACTAGCTCGGCAGCGTAAGAGTGGGCTTTTCGGTGCTACAGTTTCAGGGTGCCTCGACCCTGTGCTCAATCCAATTTCCTGATTATTGCATGGCTTATGTGATCCTCTCCACTTCAACATGTACTTTTGTTTTACCAGGAAAGCTCCCCCAAACCCGGTTTGGCGTGGTTCCATCTGGGGCTAGCACAGCTGAGCGGCATGATCCTGCCGAATAGTAGGTAGCGCCATCACCGGAGCGAAGTTTAGTCTAGTGTGAAGGCATACATGTGAGTGGTCTGAAAGGCAGCTACTCCTCAACTCCTTCCATTGGCTCATTCTGATGCCTCTAGCCCTCTCACGTTGTCACTATGGTGATAGCTTATCGCGCAAGAATAGTTCCTTTACCAAATGCCTAAGTCAACGTTATGTTAATTGTTGGGTGTGGCCCCAACATTGCCAAACGAATCTCCTGTCGACACCTCCTGCTAGCAGACGTCAGCAAGCAGGCTCTCGATTCTGCCCCTAACACTCGTGAGGAAGCTAGTCTTTTTCTACTTTTCAAACCTTTTATTTTACAGGTACAAGTATTTGTATATTACTTGTATTGTTTTTAATGTGTATAATGTTTCCCGATTTCAATTAAGAGCAATAGTTCCAGACCAACGATAAACTCGAATTGGCACAACCACCTGCTACGGGTGTATGTTCGTCGCAAAATGGGAGAGCGGATATCTCTCTCGTGCGTGGTGACCTCGTGATGCGTGCGCAGTGTGCTTGTATTGGTTGTAACAGGCCTGGGGAGACTTCGCTTCCCTTTTCAGCCGTTTGTGCATTGTGATTCTGCGCGTGTGTTTTAGAGAATGAGCCCGAGCTGCTTAGGATGTTGCTGATGATGGTTGCCAGCACATCCGTCTGGCAGTTGATCTATTCCTTATGCTCCAAAGATGACAGTGAGAGCTCAGATGATGAAATAGATGCTGCTGAATCGCTGCTGACACTAAATTGCTTGTCCGTAACGGACAGTGCTCTGCAGCGTGGAACGCCACCTTTGGGCTCGGGAAACAAGTACTGAGTGGTGGGATCACATCGCCTGCAAGTCTGGATGACGAGCAGCTGCTGCAGAACTTTAGGATGCGAAAAGCCACGTTCCTGGGACTGTGTGCTGAGCTGCACCAACCCTGGCGCGCACGACACGAGACTGAGAAGTGCTGCCTGTCAGTGGCGAAGCGGGTGGCTATTGCAGTTGGAAGCTGGCAACTCCAGACAGCTAACCGATATCGGATCTGCAAACCAGTTTGGAGTGGGAAAGTCGACACCGTTGGAATAGTGGTGATGCAAGGTTTGCAGGGCCATTATCGCATCCTGTTCAGACGAAACGTGACTCTGTGGGATGTGCAGGACATTGTTGGCATGGCTTTGCCCAAATTGGGTTTCCCTAACTGGGAGGGCAATAGATGGGACGCATATTCCTATTTGCACACACCCACCTGACATCCGAGTACATTAATCGGAAGGGGTATTTCTCAATGGGTTCTCCAGCGCTTGTGGATCTCCGTGGGCGTTTCACTGACATTTACACAGTGGCCGGAAAGGTGCATGTGCACGCATCTTTCGGAACAGATGGCCTGTTCAGGAAGCTGCAGGCAGGGACTTTTTTCCCAGACCGTAAGATCACAGTGGGGATCGTCGAAATGCCCATTGTGATCCTTGGAGACCCCGCTTACCCGTTAATGCCTTGGCTCATGAAACCGTATACAGGGAAGCTTGACATGAGCAAGGAGCCGGTTCAACTACAGGCTGAGCCGGTGCAGAATGACCGTGGAGTGCTTTTTGGCCGTTTAAGGGGAGATGGAGAAGTCTCTACGGGAGCTCGACGTGGGGAAAGCAGCATCCAGCGATTATAACCGGTGCTGATCTCCTAATATTTGTGAAGGGAAGGGTGAAACCTTCATTGACGAATGGGCTCCGAGGTTAACGCCTGGAGGCTGAATTTGACAGCCAGAGAGCAGGGCGACTAGAGAGGCCCAGCACAGTGCTTCAAGGATAGGGATGCCTTAAAGGAGCACTTTGAGGCTGAAAGCCAACAGTAATGTGGGTGCCTTCCACTGCCAGGTGAGCATTGCTCCCAGCGTTACCTGCAGTGGTTTTCATTGAATTTGCAGTTCCTATTTTTTACTTGTGTAAGATGTTACACGTTTGTAATAAACAGTTATAAAACAAGAAATCTTATTAAAAAACAGTACATACAACAGGAAGGGGGGGTACGTGAGGAGCATTCCACTCAGTTTGATATGTTCTTCCTTGAGGGCTATGCACTGCCTGCTGCACTGAGGATTAAATGCCTGCATGCGTGATGGGTTAGTGCATTGGGTAAGGGTCGCAGTTATACATGGATGTGAGGTAACGTGATTGGTGTTGGGGCAGTTTGCGTTGCGTGGTAAGCACAGATGCGGAAAGGGGTGTTTTGAGGAAAACAGTGGGGCACAATGTGCTGAGTTTTTGGGATGGGGTGAGGCAGCTCACGGTAGTGCTCTGCCTTTGCATGGTCTACCATTTGACTGCATGAGGTCTGTGTGGCGTTCCATGAGCTTAGCAGCCGATCTGTGTTCTCTTGCTGCCTGATCTTCGTTAATGCTACGTTTTTCCCGCCAATGCTGTAACTTTTTCTGTTCTGCGGAAACTATATCTGACTGCTTTCACAAGTGTTCTTTCGATTTCCTAGGCTTCTTTCTTAAGGTTCATAGCGCCTTTCAGAACTGATCTGTTGCTCCAGATGTAGTCAAGGTCACTAAAAAAAAAAAGAGTTTAAATGTTAATACAGAGGAAGCTTTGTTTTAAGAGTATTTGTACCATTCATTTCAGACAGTGTGAAAATACCACATCCTCTGGACACTGCAGCGAGAATGCTGAGTAAGCTTGATCCGGATGGTCTGATGGTTTCTACGGCATCATCAAGCCACCAGTTAAGTGAAAGCGGGGGTTCAGGATGCTGACACGATGGGTCTGATGTGGTAGGATCTAGGCTAATTGGAAAACATGCTAGCACGGGCAGGAGTTGTGAGCTCACAGGCGGTGGGAGCGGTAGTTTATGAGGCGCCTTTCTTTTTTCCTGTTAGCATGGGGTTTATGCAAAGATCAGTACAGGGAAATCAGAGAAGGGCATCTGCACAAACATTGTTTGCTCAAAGGGGGGCAGGTGTGGGGTTCTTCAGGGTGCTCTCTCTTTCCCTGTTAGCCATGGGGGTTTATTTGCAAAGGATCAGGTACAGGAAAAATCAGAGAAAGCATCCTTGCACAACGGGCTCAAAGGGCAGAGGTGGGGTTTTTCAGGAGCTGCACTTCTCTCTCTTTCCCTGTTAGCCATGGGATTTATGCAAAGATCATGGTGCAGGAAATTAGCACTTAACTGTATCCTGCATTTTTCAACGAATTGTACCTTCCAGATGATCTCGCTGCATCAGGGTCATTCTGCGAGGAGGGTGAGACCTTCTACAGCTATATGTGGATTGCCTGGCCCTACGCAGCTCCCTGTGTGTAGCCATGATCCCCCCACCCCTCAGGGGCACAATGGCGCGGACGTGTTAGTCTGGCATGGACAAGGAACACAGTTTTCTCTTCCCCACTAATTGTTGAAGCGCGATTGCACCGCTCTGCTGAAACTTTTGAAGGTATTTACAGAGGCAGATTACCACGACGTGTGATCCAAATCATGGGCTATTCCCATAGGCATAAGCCCCCCTGCTCCCAAAAATTTGCATCTTTGTATAAAATCTTCTACTGGAACGAGCTCCTTCTGATCCTCCTCAATAGTAGCACCCAGCGACTGGCTTGCTTCTTCCTGGGTAGAAAAACAGCTCCTGGCTGCAGTCTGCAGGGACTCACCCTCTGTGTCCCTTCACCCTGGTCTCCAGGCTGTTGACTGTCCGATACTGAAGTCTAGGATTGGCAGTGGGTTACATCCCAGTACGCATCCAGTCCTTGTAAATACCGGCAGTAGTGGGACCAGCACCAGGCGACGTTTCCACATCACGGGCTTGCGTGCTAGGCACTCCTCAATCTCTTCACTTTAACCCTAAGCTGAACGCAGTCGTCGGGTCATAGCCCTTGTCTTGCATTGACTGTGAGTATCGGCACTGAATATCATAAATTCTGCGGCTGATCGAGCTGGGACTGAAACTGTCTCTTCTCCCCAAACACTGATTAGATCTGCAGCTCGGCACTTGCTCCATTGCTGGGGGAACGTTTGGGCATGAGGCATTGTTGCTGATGATTGATTTGATTGATTTGCACTCACGCCTCGCTGAGCAACAGGAAGAGGATTTTTAAATTCCCGGGTGCATTTAAAGGACGGATCAACCGTGAGCCAGTGCAGTTGGAAGTTGCTTAAGTGGTGACCAGAGAGGCTTGAAAGGATGCTGGGATAGCCTAATACCCTGGGGCCAATAAAACGGCTGGTGAGTGCCATACCTGATGGACGCAGCGCTGCATTCACCAGCGCTGGTCTCGCTACACCGGAAGCAGACCCAGGTGTACAGCCAGCGCTGCAAACAGGGAGTTGCAGCGCTGGCTGAGCTTTTAAGTGTAGACACCTGCTAAGTTGCAGCGCTGTAACCCCCTCACCAGCGCTGCAACTTGCAAGTGTAGACAAGGCCTGAGACTCAGTGGTGCCCCAGACTTTCAGGTGTCCTACCCAGCTGCCTATGCCTAAGGACGGCCCTGAGCGTCCCCAACCACTTACCGTCCTAGGCAACCACCTAGTTTCTCTAGTGGTTGCACTGGCCCTGCCTTCAGCCCCTATCCTAACACTGCTTCCAGCTGCTCGACCCTCCCCCACCAGTCAATTTTCATCCTCTCCTCAGATCCTGGCCATCCCCCTCCTCTGATTTGTCTCCTTTGCCTCCTATTAATTTCTGCGAAAAGCAGCCCACCGACTCTTACCACTAACAAGGGCAGGGTGAAGGGCAGTGGCTTCAGCAGATGTTACTGAGCATGCTCAGTTTGTGTGACCATGCCACAAACCCCCGTGCTCCCCTGGCCAAACACCGGTGTCTCAATCCACCGGGATAACTGTTACCCAGGTGCCCCTCCTCGTGCTGGGGTTTTACCCTCTGGCAGCGCCTCATCCCTGGGCTTAACTCCATCGCTGCTTCACCCTCCTCAGTCAATTTTCGTCCCCTGGCCTCCCCCTCCTTCGATCTGCCCCCTTTCAGCCCCTGTGAAAGGCAGCCCGCGGACTCTTACCGCTAACGAGGGCAGGGTGAAGGGCAGTGGCTTCAGAAGACGTTACTGAGCATGCTCAGTTGTGGGCGCATGCTCAGCACACTCTAAGTAGCCCGTTGCTACAGGGAGCAGTTTCCTGTACGACAGCTGGCCCGGGGCTTGCGGGAGGCAGGGCCAAGCCGCTCTCCAGAAGCACGCACCGCGGGCGGCCTCGCCTCTCTTCCTCCGCAGCCGCCCCGGGGCTGTGCCCGTCCAGCCCGCAGCTCCTGCCGGCCGACGCCTGGTTCGGTCTCTGCCTGTGGAGCCGGAGGGGGCGGGGAGGAAGCGCTGTGTTGCTGTGGTAACCACGCAGCCGTGCGTGGGGCGGGACGTGCTGCGGCGGCGGCGGCTCCCATCAGCGAGGCTGAGGCATGAGCAGCCGCGGGAAGCAGGCAAGGGGGGGGGAGCGCGGCCCTACTTGGGGGGCTGCGGGGCGGGGCCTGGGGTGACCAGACGTCCCGATACCGCTGGGGCCACCCCGCTCTTCGGGCGTTGTTTGATATAGGAGGCTGCTGCCCCTCCGGATCCGTCACACTTGCTGTCTGGTCACCCTCCCGGGTGTGGGGTGAGCCGGGGTGAGGGACCGCCGGTTGCGGGCCCAAACCCGCGGCTTAGTCCTGCTAACCTTGCAGTTCCCGGGGGCAGGATGGCGCACAGGCTCTGGGGAGGTGGGAGGCGTCAGCTGGGACGGGGTGGGATGTGCCGTGCGTGCAGGGAGTGTGATGCAGGATGGGAGGTGTGGGATTGGGCACCTTCATGTGCTAGTGGCCATCTCCTGTATCTGCCTAGCACCAGAGGGAGTCAGAATAACTTGCACAGTACCTGCAGCAAGTTCCAGCTGCACTGACCCCTTTGTCTTCTCGCTTTAGGGCAGTGGATGGACCCCAGCCAGAGCCAGCTAGATTTAGGCTTCTCTCAGCAGGACACTCCCTGCTTGATAGTTGAGGACTCCCAGCCAGAGAGTGCAGTGATAGAGGAGGACACTGCTTATGGCTGCCTCAGCCTGCTAGCTCTACCTCTTCCCAACGGCCAGAGCCCAGTACTGGTGAGTGAAAGTTCCTTTGAGGGAGATAGGAAGGAAATGAAATACAAGTTTCTATGTATATGTGTATTGATATGTAGTTTGCTTGGGCTGTCTGGGAGAAGTAAACACAATTTAGGCTGACTTCTCTCCAGGTGCCTAATGAAGAACTGGAGATGCAGAGATCGGGTTCATGTGTTTTACAGGAGATAATGACCAGCCCTCAGGGTAGCAAACTGGCTGCTGGTGGAGGAGGAGAAGACAGAGTCCTTGAGGAAAAGCTGCTCACAGGTGAGGGACCACAAGTAACTTTATTTATCTCTGAGAAGTTAACATTCTCTGGTTGCAGGAGAATGAGTTTTAGAGCAGTGCTTGTGTTGATGAGACATTTGGGGTTTGCTGGCTTTGGAGAGCATGGTACCAGGGCTTTGGGAATCATTGTGAAGAGCTGAGTATCAAGGCATGTGACCATGGAAGGGGTGAGTGGGCTAAGCAAGTATAACAGTGAGCTGCTGTTAGAGCGCTGCTGACTTCCTCCTTGTCTGTCCATGTAGTCAGAAGTTTGCCTCTCTTCCATTCTAATGGCCTGTTATGTTTTCAGAGCCCATGGACAGTTCTACTCATCTGGACATGACTGGTTCACTCAGCCAAGTTATTGATCGATTGCCTCAGCCTCCCAAGAACAACAGGTGGATAGAATATTCCTTGCCCCCACCTCCATCTCTATTTCTGTTTGTCTTAGAGGGATTATTTTAGTGACGTTCCCCCTTATGTGGTGGCATAGGTTGGAATGCCAGTGCCGCTGGGGTTAACTGATGTGTAACAGTACAATAGTGAGTCAATTCAGAATGCAGAAGAAAATCATATTTGTGAAATTTAGCACATTTCCTGGAAATCTGTGAGCTCCTCTGGGATGGTTCAGATGTACTGAGGAACAGCGCTGAATTCAGGGGACAGCCATTTCTTATTTTTGTGATGCTGAGAGACCCATGTGTGAACAAAAATAAACTTAAAACAGCCTGGAAAAAAAAAAAATCTCTTCTCTCTACTGCAGGGTTCCTGGGATGGTAGCAGCTGCTGCTGAGGGGGGAGGTGAAGATGCCTCACACTGTGCTACCCCCTTGCTGGGTGCTGAAGGTAATTCTGCTCTAGACTCTTCAGTGACTTCCTCAGAGCATTAAAATCTGCTTGGAGCTCCATTAGCATGTGTGTGCATTTACATAATTTTCCCCTTCAGCAGGTTCACTGTTTCCTGTCAGATTAAGATAATATGAAGCACCTGTTACGAAATCAACAATTCACTTAGAGCTCATCCCCAAGTACTTTGGGGTTTAGAAATCAATACTAATTGTGTGCCCTGTGTCTGAAAACCACCAGTTTCTGCCCACCCATACAACCTCTCAAATGTCAGTGGAGTAGTTCTTATCCTTGCACTGGCTAAGGTCTTCAGGACAGGAAGGGGCTTAGGAGAGCATGGAAGTAGCTAGATCATTAGAATATAGTTGTTTTTTTCTAAAAGTTTGTTATGCTAGCAATAAAGGATACTTGATGTGATAGTTGTCATTAAATGTTAGCGTTTACTGGAAAGTGCTACACTTGGAGACTGAATTACCACAATTATTTCCTGGGATACAGTACATTACCTGATAACATTGTTTGGTAACTTGTTGGGAAATGATGGCTTTTTAATGTCAATCTTGTACCTATTATATTATTGATTTATTTTAATTATTAAAGAGGGGCTGTGCAGCTTTTGTAGACTGAGAGCAGCTGAGTTTTTCTGTCTCCCTGGTTAGTAGCTCAGAGTTATAATAGGCACTTTCATGTGTCCTCTGTCCAGGAAGGTCTCTATGAGCTAGCTAACTTTGTTTCAGTGTACAATGGGGGTCAATTCTAATGGCAATTTGTACATAAATTATTTTTTTCTTTATGGCTGTTCGGTGCTAGATTCTGGCACATCACAGTTGGGTTTTGGAGCTCTGGAACTCTCACAAAGCCAGGATGTCGAGGGAGACTCAACATTGAGTGAAGAGGGCAGAGGGCACCAGCTTCAGCCAGCAGGCACTCTCCCTACCTGCTGTAATCCCAAGAGGAATGACCATAATGAGGGTATGTAAATAGTCATGTTCATAGAGACCTTTTCCTTAGATAGTAAATTTCTCTCTGCAGCCTTTTGAGTTGTAGGTGGCATGTTTCCTCTGATAGGAAATGCAAGAGTAGGAAGGATATTAAAGCTGCCCAAAGCTTGAGAAGAGGAATTCTGCCTTCCTGTTTCCTTTGGGCTTCTTCCTTCACTGTTGTGTTGTTGCCCCTGTGTCAACATATGTGTCTTTCTATGAGTACCTCTTTTCTTAGCTAGCCTCTAACAATCCAGAAAATCTGACACTGAATCTATTTTTTGCTACAGACCTCAGAATCCCTTTCTTGCTTTCTCTATCAGTGGACCTTCTCAACAGAACCCTGTAGTGAATTTACAATCTAGAGCTGTGTAATGTGAAGTGCCAAAGACGCTCATTGATACATGTCAGCACAGGTTATTTAAATTGAGTAACAAATGTTTTCTGTGTCTCCTGCTAGATCTGCACATAGTTAGGAGTGAAGCTCTGTCCACTGGAGAAAGTTACACTGGTGCACAGTGCCAGCAGGAGAAGTCTGGAAGGTAAAACTGCCCACTCTGTTGGTACCTTGAGTGGAGGCATGCAGGAGGAAGGCTGAGAAAACAGCAAGTATTACTGCTTGTAACAAGGTGCTGCAGGACCCTCTTGGCTCCTGCCCCTGTTGAGCTGCTAAAGACCAAGAGACCCTCTATTCAGTAACCACCCGTGCAGTTTATTTACAGGCTGGGGTCCCACCACCTTTTCACCATCTAAGTAGCCCTTGGTCTGCAGGCAGAAGGAAGGGGAGAGCTACCTCCCTGCTTCCACTACCTGCCTTTTCCCTTTCTTCCTGCCCCCTTGCTTTTATACAGCCCCACCCTAATTAGGCAGCAGCTGTCTGTTTCCCAAATTAGGGCTAGATGGTCTAAACAGCTCCAATTCACCTCCCTTAATTGGAGCTGGAGTGACAGGGCTGGCTTAGCAGTTCCTGCTCAGTGCCCTGTCACACTGTCTGAGAACTTCCTACACTGGGGTCTCTTCCCCACCATCACAGAAATGGTAGACAGTTTCTGCCTCATTCCTGCCCTCCAGAGTTGACCCACCTGCAAAATTCTGCAAAGCCACACTCCATGTCCAGGCAGTCCCCCTCTTCAGGTTCTGGTCGCCTGCACTGCCAGCAGACGAGTGGCCTGGTCCCAGTGGGATCTTCCCAGTTGGTCTCCTGTTTTTTCCCTGGACTCTTCCTGGTCGGGGATTCCCTGGATTTTCTCCTGGTTTCTCCTTCCTTATATGGACGTCCCTCGTTCCTGGAGAAGTCTGCCTCCATACTCTTCCGGTAGCTTTACCGCTGCCTCTACTGTATTGGTTGGTGCTGTCTCACCCATACCCTTATGTTCTTGGGGAGACCCGAAACAAACTGTTCCAGGATGAGCTTGTCCATGAGCTCATTCGCTGTCTGGGGTCAGGTCTCAGCCACCTGGTGGCTCAATCCATTAACTTCTGGTCAAATGCCCAGGGCTGCAAACACTGTCCACCTCACTGCCTGGAGTCTCTGGCGATCCTTTTTGGTCAACGGCCCCACGTAGTATAGGACAGCTGCCTTTACTATGATCTAGCTCCTGGCCTGTTCCTCATTCAGGGCCATATAGGCCATTTGGGCTTTGCGAGCCAGGTAGGGAACCAGCTGCAGGGCCCAGGTTGCCCTATCCCATCCTGCTCCCATGGCTATCTACTGAAAAGTGCCTAGGAAGGTGCCCTCATGCTATCCCCAGCCGTGGGACTCACCATCTTCTGGAGAAGCTGCTGTTGTATGCTGGCCTGCTCGCGTATAAAGTCCTGAAGGCTCTTCTACTGCTTGGCTTGCCAGTTGAGCAGGACTTGCCTCTCCAGCTGGTGAGACTACTGAAAGGATTGCATAGCCTTTTGCACCTCTTCTTGCTGCTTTACCAGCCACTGCAGGATCTCCTCCATCTCTGGGCTGCCAAACTCTTGCTCGGGCACAGGATATCCGGGACAAGCCCCCACATGTAACAAGGTGCTTCAGGGTCCTCTTGGCTCCTGCCCCTGTTAAGCTGATAAAGTTACTTGGAGACCCTGGGTTCAGTAACCACTGATACAGTTTATTTACAGATTGTTCTCCCACCACCTTTTTACGATACAAGTAGCCCCTTACCATGTGGGGGTGGGGACGCTACCTCCTTGCTGCTTCTTCCTACACTCTTACCCTCCCCTGAGGCTTTTATACAGCCCCAGCCTAATTAGGCAGCAGCTGTCTCTGCTTCCCCAATTAGGGCCAGGTGGTCTAACCAGCTCCAAGTCATCTCCCTTAATTGGAGCTGGAGTGACAGAGGGCTGGCTCAGCAGCTCCTGCTCAGTGCCCTGTCACACTGCCTCAGAACTTCCTACAGTGTAAGTTGCTGAAGGGAATGGCCCAGTAATGATGACTGAGGAGAGCTCCCATCCTTTCCTGGCTGGGAAGGGGGTGGGGTGGAAATAGTGAAGGAACATTCAAGGAAATATGATTTTTTAATGTTGCAATGCAATAGGCTAGAAGAAAATGCTCGTGTTTCATTTTTAACTTTAGAAAGCAACACATTTAATAAAGGACATTTTGAAACCCATGTCACTGTCCCTGTTTTCAGGGAATGGGCTGTAGTCTCTCGGGTATCTGTTGATGATACTCTGTTGGGTATTGGAGAGTTTCACTGTTGGATGTTTTATAATTAAGCTGTTTAACCAAAAAAGTTGTTTTTATTAACTCTTAATTATAAAACTTACAATGGTGAAACTCTCCAATTTTACTGTTAACTGGCAAAGCATATTCTTTAGGTTCCATTTGCATTGTCCAATTTTTATGATTCATAGATTCTAGGACTGGAAGGGACCTCGAGAGGTCATCGAGTCCAGTCCCCTACCGTGCCGGCTTTCTGTTCAATATGTAATAGGGCTGTCAAGTGATTAAACAAACTAATCGTGTGATTAAAAAGATTAATAAATTAATTGATTAAACAATAATAGAATACCATTTATATAAATATTTTTGGATGTTTCCACATTTTTAAATATATTGATTTCAATTACAAAGCAGAATACAAAGTGTACAGTGCTCACTTTATTTTTTATTATAAATATTTGCACTGTAAAAATAAAAGAAATAGTATTTTTCAATTCACGTAATACAAGTACCCTAGTGCAATCTCTTTATTATGAAAGCGCAACTTACAAATGTAGATTTTTTTTTTTATTTTTTTATTTATTTTTTTTTTGTTACATAACTGGTTTTTTTTTTTTTGAGTGCAATGTAAAACTTTAGAGCCTACAAGTCCACTCAGTCCTACTACTTGTTTTTCTGAGTGATTGGCTGAACAAGATGCACTTAAGATTCGTATGTCCCTTCATGCTTCAACCACCATTCCAGAGGAAGTGTCCATCCTGATGACGGATTCTGTTCAATAACAATCCAAAGCATGTTCAGTTTTATCATCTGAATCAGATGTCACCAGCAGAAGGTTGATTTTCTTTTTTGGTGGTTCGGGTTCTGTAGAGTCTGCACTGAAGTGTTTCCCTTTTAAGACTTTTGAAAGCATGCGCCACACCCCGTCCCTCTCAGATTTTTGGAAGGCACTTCAGATTCTTAAATCTTGCGTCAAGTGCTGTAGCTGTCTTTAGAAATCTCACATTGGTACCTTCTTTGAGTTTTGTCAAATCTGTAGTGAAAGTGCTCTTAAAACAAAAATGGTCAGTCATCATCCGAGACTGCTATAACATGAAATATATGGCAGAATGCAGCTAAACACAGAGTAGGAGACATAATTCTCTCCCAAGGAGTTCAGTCACAATATTTTTAACAAGTGTCATCAGCATGTCCTCTGGAATGGTGGTCACTTTGTATTGGTGTGGTGTAATGGTGGTGTACGCTTTGTATTCTGTGTTGTAATTGATATCAATATTTTAGAAAATTGTAAAAAAAAAAAAATCAAAATATTTAATAAATTTCAACTGGTACTCTGTTTAACAGCACGATTAAAACTGATTAATCGCGATTAATTTTTTTAAGTTAATTGCATAAGCTAACTGCAATTAGTCAACAGCCCTAATAAGTAACGTTTTAAAATTCTATTTAAAACCTGTTTTTCCAACTTTGTAATGAGCTGAAATCAGAACCTTGAGTTTACCTTTTATTATAAAGTGTTTAACTCAGCTTTAAATTCTACTTACTCCCACCCCATAGTAGCGCTGGGCAGGTGTATTTTGACATGGGTAAAAATATTGTATTTGTTCCTGCCATCATTGTGGTGAGGACAAGTGAGTAGATTTTTGTACCTGAGCTGGTAAATATTCATGATAGTTCTGCAATACTACTATAAACTGAATTTCCCAGGTCAGAGGTTATGTCTAGCTCTCCCAGAATTCTACAACAACACAAAGAGATCAGCAGGATACAAATGTCTGTCTGCGATGTGCTTGAAAGTGAGTTGCCCGCTGAGAAGAGACCTGATCCTTGTCTGCAGGAGTCAGAGATTTTGTCAACTCAGGAAGATATGTTTTCCCAGAGCCACACAACAGGTAAAAACAGACAAACTAATGCCAAAGTATCCATCCCAAGGGAGCAGTCGTTCTGTTTTTCAGCTGGGGGCTGTGCATCTGTCACAGGATAACTGACCTCTTAAAGAGGAAGTGGGGTCCAGCGCAACTGGACTGACTATCTGTTGCCCAACTGGACTTGAGGGAAGGCTCCTGGGGCTTATAAGGATGGTTATCTGCAGCTGCCTGCAGACACTGTAGGAGTAAGAAAGCTCTTGTGAGGCCCTGAGTCAGCAGGGGGAAGTCATCAGAGGGGAAGTCTGGTGGAGAATGCCAAATTCTAGGCATGAGGTGCTGGGAGAGCAAGAAGACAGTCCTCCAGTAGGAAGGGCTATGCCCAGCTTGGATTTGGGGCAAAAATATTGAACTGTAACAAGACAACAGATCCTCAGAGGAGGGGGTGGACCTAGCTGAAATTGAGATGAAGACTTTGTAGGTTTAACTTCTGTTTTGAAAGACTTTATGCAGGATTTAAACTGGATCCCAGATGGCAAAATGTTTAAGTATCTCAACTGTGTGGACTTTTTAAGGGATATTATTGCACAGATGTGACCTTTGACAGCATCTTACAGGGAAGCAGGTTACAGCTGGCAGAATGCTTTGGGTGTGTTTGAATAAACTAATGTTTCTGTTCATGTGAAAGTACAGTACTTTGGAAAGCAAAACACAGCCTTCTCCTGTGTGAAGAGTGTTCTGAGGTGAATCATAATGCCATTAGAATGGGTTGTTGGACCATTCCTCCCTTTTCCCTGTCTCTTCCTGCCCCTCCAAAAATAAAAAGCACGGCAGTAAAACTGCTAATCCTTTTATGTGACACTAGAAAAAGCATGGGCACATATTTTAAGCTTTGTCCATGTTGGGGAAAGTTACCCCAAAAATTCCTATTAGTTTAACTGAACTGGTATTATAATTGGTAGAAGTGCTAGTGTAAAGGCTCCAGCAATCAGAATTATCTTTACCATATTTCAATTGAACTTGCATTTCAGTAAGTTTAGCAATACTTGGCTGTATGAACGGGGTTTATAGAGGAGGAGTAGGGAGGTTGTCTACATATAGCACTGGTGAGACCACTGCTGGAATATTGTCCCCTTCTTCTATCCACATGACAAAAGGATATTGAAAAATTGGAGAGGTTTCAGAAAAGAGTCACAAAAATGAATTGACGTCTGTAAAACATGCTTTACCATGAGAGACTTAAGACATTCTACTTAGCTTGTTGAAAGGAAGGTTAAAAAGGTGACTTGATCATGGTTTAAAGGCCTGGTTAAAACAAAATTGCACTGGTGTAACTAAAAGGTGTGATTTTTAAACAGCTTTAGTTAAATTGGTATAACTTTGTTAAACCTTCTGGATGTAAAATCTACTTATCTAACAAAAAGGGTAAAAGCAGTAAGTTTCTTCTTCGTTGTTGCCAGAGTCTTGTCTACACTAGTGCTCCCACCAGTTCTAACATTGATTTGGCTGAACTGGTATTTAGTGTAAATACTAGTAATCCAGTATGAGAGAGCAGGCCACTTTTGCCCAGCCAGTAATGAGCCTTTTACCTCTTAGCCATATGACGCTTGCATTTCATGTGCCTTGGACCTGTGGTTCCAAAATCCCTTTTTGTCCCACTGAGAATATTGGTCTTTGTCAAACTGGGAGGTAACTTTGCAGAAGTGAGGGCGGGAGAGGTAACTCAGTGGTTTGAGCATTGGTCTGCTAAACCCAGGATTGTGAGTTCAGTCCTTGAGGGGGCCACTTAGGGATGCAGGGCAAAATCAGTACTTAGTCCTGCTAGTGAAGGCAGGGGGCTGGACTCAATGACCCTTCAGGATCCGTTCCAGTTCTATGAGATAGATATATCTCCATATATTATTAGTATTAATTTTTATTATTACTTGCTTTATAATAATCCAGTCTGTTTCCTCTTGCTCCAAATAGCTTCAGAGAGTGACTCTACCATAACCAGGGTGGAAGTGGGAGGTTCCGTGGCATGCACCCCTGCTGGCACTCTGCACCTCCTGCATCTCTCTGGGCAGGGGTCCCTTGGCCAGGAGAGTCTTTCCACGTAAGTAAAAAAAAAAAAACAAAAAAAAAAAAACACAACCCCACAACACATAACCAATACCTCTAATATGCACTTGTCCTGCGTAGAACGAGTCACTTAGACAAACAGCCCAGCACAGCAGGTGCGGTTAAATCTTCCAACATGGATTAAATTGTAATTGTGGTTTTCTGCAAAACTGAAGTCTTTGAAGCAAAATAGTTAATAAGGTATAATTCTGGCTTTTCACACGGGTTTCTTTTGGGGGGAGGACACTGGGTTCATTAGTAACCTTTCAGCCTTCCTCGGGGAGAATAGGGGACTTCACATGGTTTTCTGTTAGATGAGTGGGGACTTCATGCTTCTTGAGAGAGAATTATACTCCTTTTGGTTCTATTCAGGTTATGCCAAGTTGCAGGCTGTAGAGGAGTTGTAAAATCTGTTCGATCTTAGCCTCCAAAGCAATAACTGAAAAATTAAGCTAATTTTTTTTTATCTTGTATCAGTTCTTCTGAACTCCCAATAGCTTTCTTGGGGAAGGTGTCCCCAGCTTGATGCACACTTCAGGATCTCCTTGCTAGCTGTCTCTGAAATAAACTTCAGTGCAAAGCTGACTGAACGGGGATACTTCAGAGTGTCCACCTATGGCTGAGAAGATGGTGATGTAAAGAAGAGGGTTTAAAACTTGTTAGGCAGTGAGGAACTATTCGGGGAAAAGAGAACCTACGCAAAAGGCAATGGCTCCATTTTATTCAGAGGAGCCATACTTCTGATGCAGAAACATCTTGTTTATTTTCTGTGGCTAGGGTGGAGGTGTATTGTTTAAATTAGAAAATGGGGTGAAGTTGACTGATACTAAAGATGACTGTGGTCAGACAAAGTTCTCTGTTGATGATACAAAGCTAACTCTTCTGGTAAAGGATAGAACAGATTGCTGCTTTTGACCTGTGAATCTGGATCAACTCTCCCATTCCCTAGGATAGCCATTCACATCTTCACCAAGCACTAATGTCTTCATCGCTGAGTCCCCCATTCTATCAATCACCTGGTCTCTCTGAAGATAGGGTATCTGTCTCTGGCCTGCCGCTCACCATCTTATGCTTCTGAGACGTCCAGACCATCAGTGTTAGTGGCTTCTCTTCCACTCTCAGCTTGTTCCTCCTTGTTGTCTCTTCCCATGACATGGTTGTCGATTCTGTGCATTCTTCTACACTCCCCTCCACTCTTGAATCCTTTGCCCCTCTCTCCCATCACAAGGCCCACCCTAGCTCATCTGCATCCTCCACTGCTACAGTCACACAGCGGAACATCTGGCAGTAATTCTGTGACCATGTTCACTTTCTCCACTATAGTTCTCTCCTTCAGTTCTGCTACCATCCTAGCCAAGCCCTCTGCTTCTCCACTCGCATTCCCCCATGTGCAATCCCATTCACCACCCTTGACTCCTTTCTCAAACCTCCCCCAGGTCCACTTCACTCTACACTGGAGCTTACTGATTCTCTCCCCCTCCTCCCCCCGACAAAACTGCCAGAATTAGATATGACTTCTCAGCCTTCCCTTCCTCTTCACTGCTTTCCCTGTTGGCCCTTGTCACTAATAGAAGAGCTTTTGATCCTCCGGTGTTTGTTCTCTAACCCTTCAACCTACCCTCATAACCCCACCCAGGTCCCAGTCTCCCTTTCACCCATTCTTCTCTGCACCCTTGGTCCTTATTAACGTGTCTCTCTTCTCCTTCTACTGTACAGGCATGCTTTAGTCTCTCCCAGCTTTAAAACAAACAAACAAAAAGCCTCTCCCCACCATTGACACTCCACCACTCCATGTAGTTCTGCAGCTACTGCCCCATCTCTTTTCTCCCCTTCATGTCTAAATTCATTGAACAGACTGCTTACAGCTACTGTCAGGAGTTCCTCTCTTCAAATTCCATTGCTAACTATCTCCAGTCTACAGTTCAGAACTGGTACTCCATCCTCGTGTTAGAAAGATACAAAACAATAAGTGGTATGAATGATTCCCATTTATCTTGTCTCATAATAGAAAAAAACACATGGATATAATTCAACTCAAAGACAGCAGTTAAAGCTGTTGAGAGAAATTTTTGTACTATGTATAACTAATCTGTGAAACTTTGACTTCTTCAGTGCTATTGTAAGGCAAGATCTTAGTAAAAATCAGACTGCGCAGTAACATGAGGAGTAATGTACAGCTTCATTAGGTAGAATAAAAACAAGATACAATGGACTTGAGCGGCTTGCGTTCAAGTACCTGTCCCACCACAGACTTCCTGTATGGCCTTGGGCAATTCACTTAGCCTGCCTGTCTGTTCCCCATCTGTACAATGGGGTAACAGCATTTCCTTACCACTGTGGGATACTGTGAGGGTAAATTCATTAAACATTGTGAGGCATTCAGGTACTTTTATAATGGGGAGCATATAAGTACCTGAGATAATAAATAAGGTAACATGCTACAGAGCACCACTAACTTCCTGCACTTAGGAAGAAACCTGCCCAGAGAGGAAGTTATTGCATAACTTTTATCATGGAGTCTCTGGGTGATGCTCTGGAACTGCTCCCCACAAAGCCAGTCAGGATTTTGGGGAGCCTCCTCTCTCTTGGAGCAGACTGTCTTCAGGGCAAGAAGCTCACGTCTTCACCTCCTGGGTCTGACCTTGGAGCATTCAGCATATGCCCTTCCATGTGCTTCCCACAGCGAGTCCGCCCAGGCTGGGTCCTGGAGAAGCCAGAGGATCCTGCACCCACCCCCACTTTGCTTCGCAGTCAGACGTGACTCTTAGTCAGCCAGTGAAACAGAGGTTTATTAGATGACAGGAACACAGTCTAAAACAGAGCTTTTAGGTACAGAGAATGGCATCCCTCAGCTGAGTCCATTCTGGGGCCCAGCGAGCCAGACACCCACGTCTGCACTCACTCCTTGTCCCCAGCCAGCTCCAAACTGAAACCCTCTTTTTCCCAGGCCAAGAGATCAGCTGATGTCTTTGTTCTCCCACACCTTTAGTACCCCCTTCAAGGGGGGGAAGGGCCCGGGCCATTAGTTGCCACGGAGACAAAGTGTCAGCCAGAAACTAAGACACCCACACAGTATTTAAAGGAAACATTAAGAACAGCCCCACTTCGTCACGGCTTTCTACCCTAGAGTTCCTTGCACTTTCCTCAGAAGTATCCAATATTGGCAGTTATCTGAGACAAGGTACTGAATTAGATGTCTCCTCCATTCTGGACAGTTTGTTTTTGTTTCTGTATGTCAGTACAATGCTTGTTTCCATATCTATCATCAAGTTATTTTAACTGCAGTCTGAATAAGTAGGATTTTCTTTGCTTTTATGCTTCATGTTGTGACCTGTAGACTTGCTACATGGAAACTGAGCTGCAGGTCCCCTGCCCGTTCTCCTTTACGGTCATTTGAGGGATTTAGGCTCATTGGCTTGGTTGTCTTAACTGGTGAACCAGGCTCCTGTTGTTAAAAGCTGGAGCTACTTTTGTGGAGTAAGAGAAATAACTAAAGCATTAAGTGACCTGTGATTTGACTTATTTTTTTCTCTTTGCAGTTATTCTTCAGGCCTAATTACTCCTTCTCCTGGTGCCTTTGGATCCCATCCTCTTATCATCACCAGCAGTCCCACAGAACAGGAAGAGGCAAAAGGTAAAACTTCTGTGAATATTGATCTGTGTTTGACTTTTCCCGATACATACTCCTCCAGCCTGTGTGTGTAGCTTCCTCTAAACACTGCTTAGAATCATTTCCATATTGCAGTCTGAGTAACAAGCACCTCTCCTCCTGCACAGCCCTTCCCCCAGTGTCTTTAAACTTCATTGATTTTTTAAGTGCACATGCAATGGACCATTCCCGCAGTGGCTCTCCCTGTACCTTTGGGAGAAGGTAGATAGCACACGAAGAGTATGGCATCATCAGCTAGTTTCCCCCTTCTCTTGGTGAGGTGGGGATGCACTGAACATTGGATGCTGAGGGCCAGTTGCTGTTGTGCTCCCTTGGAGGCAAGGCATTCATGTTACAGGATAGGTACTGCAGGACAGCAGGAATAGCTCTTCTATTATGTATAAATATATTGCATTGGAGGGGTGGGGAGCCAGCACCTACATTAAAGAATCACTATACCTTAATTCAGACTCCTTGTGCATTATAATACCGCCTTTAGTTTTATAATCACATACTACTGGTTTCTACAGGACCCCTTCCTCACTGAGTGCACGGAAAGGACAGTGCTCAATGAATGAGTAGCGGTTTGATATTTTTTCTTATCTATCTTGTTCAAAATGTGACTCCAGGCCTTATTAACACATACAGTATCCAAACCCCGCACTGAATAGAAAATTAATAATTTCCTCATGGGTGTTGCTATGGTGTATTTATTGTAGCATCTGAGGGCTTCAGAGATTATTTTCAGATTATTCTGTTACCTATACCCATGCTAGGTCAGGTGGTATTATTCCTATTTTACAGACGAAGAATCGGGAAAGTGACGTTAAAGCCAAAGTTATCAAGTGTTCACTAATTCTGAGGGCCCAACTTGAAACGCCTAAAGCTTGATTTTATTTTATTTTTTTTTAAATAGTACTTAACATTTTTTAGCAACTTTCATGTTCAAAGCACAGAACCCCTTGGACTTCACTTACAGTTGAAAAGCTTAGCACGTCCTTAAACATGGCCTTAGGTGTCTCAACCTAGGCTCCCAGGAAATTAGAAACACGCTATTAGTGACCACTGGTGAAAGGAGTGATTTAAGTGATTTGTTCAGCATCTCGTAGGTGTTTTGTGGAAAAAGCAGAGGTAGAATCCAGTTCTCTAAGATGACGTTCAAATACCTTAACCATTTGTGGTAGTCTTCACACATGGGGAGCATTGCCTGGTAGGTAGTCAGAGGCTTAAGCCCTTTGACCTGCAGAGGGGTTTTTGGTAGGCGAGCTGGGCCTTCCCACTGTAAGGGCAATAGAAGGGTCTGATGCCCAGGAGTGCCTTAAGGCTGCCTTCCCTGGGCCACTTCCTATCATCCTTCTGTTGTCCACAGTTCACAGTCTGTACAGGAAAGCGTGAAGGGGGTCAGCTCACTGCATGGCACCTCCTCATGTCCGGGCATGGCAGCTTTCTCCCTTTCGGGGCATCAGCTGCTTCCTCTCATGCCTTGGTCCTCTGGCCAGTTCGTTCTAAGTCACTCCCCTTCAGGGACAGTCTATAAACAAAACAGAATCAATACACACAAGCTGGGTTAGTATGTGAGAGGGGGAAATGCCTCCCTCTCAAAGTTTATGAAAAGTAGGTCCTCCTTTCCCTTAGGGAGGAACCTTCAAGCAGCTGTGCATGGGAGATATCCTGCCTTTCCTCAGGAGCTGCAAGGTGTAGGTCCTCTCTCTTCCCTGGCCTGCTCACAGATGAGCTGTTCTGCTCCTTTTAACGTCTTCTCCAGTCTGTGCTGAGCTCAGAGCAGCGTCTGAACCCCTTGTTGCCCAGTGTATGGTTTGTATATGCCATCATACCATGAGACAGTCTTTGTTTTTCCTGCAGTACCCTTTGTTCACCACACACCTTCCAAAGAAGCAGAGATCCTATAGAAAATATCCTCATTTGTTACACAACCCTGTTTCATTCCCTAAGCACCATCTTGCCTGTGCACTGAAGGAGATGGCTCTTATGGAAAAATAGTATGTGATTAAAGTCTGTATTATCATCACGGATCCACAGAAGGGGGCTGAATTAAGATTTCAAAGGCAACCTTAAACTTACACTTCCTAACTTCTGAGTAGATGACTTTGCTACCTTAGTGTTCTTTTAACACTTTTTTTAGGGCCCTACCAAATCCACAGTCCATTTTGGTCAATTTCACGGTCATAGGATTTTAAAAATCATAAATTTTATGAGTTCAGCTATTTAAAGATGAAATTTCACGGTGTTGTAATTGAAGGGGTTCTGACCCAAAAAGGAGTTTTGGGGTAGGGGGTGTGTCACAAGGTTATTGTAGGGGAGGTTATGGTATTGCTACCTGTACTTCTGCACTGCTGCTGCTGGCAGCGCTGCTTTCAGAGCTGAGCAGCTGGAGAGCAGCAGCTGCTGGTCAGTAGCCTAGCTCTGAAGGCAGAGCTGCCTTTAGCAGCAGCGCAGAAGTAAGGGTGGCATGGTATGGTATTGCCACCCTTATTTCTGTGCTGCTGCTGGTAGGGCACTGCCTTCAGAGCTGGGTGCCGGGCCAACAGCCGCTGCTCTCTGGCCACCCAGCTCTGAAGTCAGCGCAGAAGTAAGGGTGGGAATACCCCCCCCCAATAATCTTGTGACCCTCCTCCTGCAACTCCCTTTTGGGTCTGGACCCCCAATTTGATAAACACTGGTCTCCCCTGTGGGAAATCTGTGTAGTATAGGGTAAAAGACCAGATTTCACGGGGGGAGACTAGATTTCATGGTCCGTGATGTGTTTTTCATGGCCGTGAATTTGG
This sequence comes from Chelonoidis abingdonii, assembly GCF_003597395.2. NCBI lineage: Eukaryota > Metazoa > Chordata > Testudines > Testudinidae > Chelonoidis > Chelonoidis abingdonii. The sequence continues at coordinate 86,624,854 of NC_133777.1, forward strand.
TAGGGCCCTAGACATTTTTAATGCAATTTCCCAAGGGGTGGGTGTGTGTGTGTGTGGCTTTTTTTTAAGACAACTGAAAAATGCACAAATTCAATCATATAGATCAATATTGATCCCTATATAGGTTATTAGCAGGGTTGGGACTTTTAGCTCTCCAACACAGACCTCTACAACTTGAGCTAACTGAATAGCTAACTGGTAGCAGCAGTAGGCTGTTATCCTCCATGTAGACAATCCACTGGAAGGGGGAAAAGACGTGTTTTGCCGGTGAGTTCATGGCTGTTTGCTTGACAGCAGAAGAATGTTCTGAATCTGGAGTCCTGGGTTCATTTCCAGGCCCTGGAAGGAAATGTTCTCTAACGGTTGGATCCATCTATCCCTGTTTCTTTGCCCCCTCTCCCTACTCCTTCAAATTTTTTCATTGCTTCCTGCTTTCTCCTCAGTGCTGCCTAGACGCTAATAGAAGACACTGAAAAGGATGATCTAATGGTCATGGTGCTAGCCTAGGACTCGGGGTATCTGGGTTTATTCTCTGCTCTGAGCAAGTCATCTTGGGTAAAATTTAAAAATAAATAAAATAATAAATAATGGAGACATTCTATCTCCTAGAGCTGGAAGGGACCTTGAAAGGTCATTGAGTCCAGCCCCCTGCCTTCACTAACAGGACCAAGTACTGATTTTGCCCCAGATCCCTAAGTGGCCTTCTGGAGGATTGAACTCACAACCCTGGGTTTAGCAGGCCAATGCTCAAACCACTGAGCTATCCCCCCTCCTTTGGGAGGGATAGCTGTCACGTTCAAATGCCTGTCATTTTTGAAAATGGCATAGGCATGCAGGAGCCTAAAGCCAGTTGACTCAGTAAGATTTAAACTTCTAAGTCTTTTTGAAAATGGCACTTAGAGATCTTTGAAAATTTTACCCTTAATCTCTCTATCTCAGTTCTCCATATGTAACATGGGGATAACACTTCCTTACTGCACAACACTGTGTGGGAGAATAATGACATTAAAACTTTTAGGTGCTTGGATGTTATGATGATGGGGACCATAAAAGACCTACAGTAGATCTTAAAATCCTGTGGCTGGAAACTGAAGCTAGATAAATTCAGAATTTTCTTTTTAAATTTGTACTGTAACTAACCCTTGGAACAATTTCCCCAGGGCTGTGGTGAGTTCTCCTGCACTTGGAGTCTTTAGATCAAGATTGGATGTCTCTCTATTCTAAAAGATCTGCTGCAGCCCAACCAGAAGTTATGGGCTGGATGCAAGAATCACTGGGTGCAATTATCTGGCCTGTGTTATGCCAGAGGTCAGAGTAGATGGTCATAACAGTGCCTTTTGTCTTGAAATCTGAGAGAACCCTGCCCTGTTTTGGTGCCCAATGCCACAGCAGACCCCAGTCACTGGGAGGAGCAATTGTAGGAATACCCTGCACAGCCCTGAAATGGAGTGTGCTCAGTTGCTCTGTGGTATGGTGCATGCATGGTTCAATTGACATTTAGGAGCAGGGTGGGGATGGAGCATGCTCAGTGTAGGAGAATAATGCTGCCAGACTCTACAAACCTTTACTGAGCATGTGCAAACAGATTTCCCCCCACCCCCCCAGGGTCATAACATGGATACATTTAGGTTTATTTTCACAGGGATGAAAAAAGGCACATCCCTGAAACCAGAGCAAACCTGGCAAATTTCAAGTCCCTTATTCAAAACATAGATGGGCTAGAATTTCTCTAACAAAATGTATCAGAGGGGTAGCCGTGTTAGTCTGGATCTGTAAAAGCAATGAAGAGTCCTGTGGCACCTTATAGACTAACAGACGTATTGGAGCATGAGCTTTCGTGGGTGAATACCCACTTGGTCGGATGCATGTAGTGGAAATTTCCAGAGGTAGGTAGGGGGGTGTGTGTGTGGTGTGTGTGTGTGTGTATATATATATATATACACAAGCAGGAATCAGGCTGGTGATAACTATTATGGCTAGCCAACTACAAAAGCAGTTTCTCCTCCCTTGGTGTTCACACCTCAACTGCTAGAACAGGGCCTCATCCTCCCTGACTGAACTAATCTCATTATTGCCAGCTTGATTCTTGCTTGCATATATATACCTGCCCCTGGAAATTTCCACTACATGCATCCGACGAAGTGGGTATTCACCCACGAAAGCTCACGGTCCAATACGTCTGTTAGTCTATAAGGTGCCACAGGACTCTTTGCTGCTCTAACAAAATGGTTGCATAAACTTTTTTAACATGGGCAAAACATATTGTTTCCTAGCCTGGTCCTAGGAAATGGCTGAACCATTTTTGTTGATTCTTCCCAAAATAATTCAGCTTGAGGCAGATGCCTCATATGAAAAATGTCAACCCAAACTGTTAGTTTGGCAAAGCTAAACTAAAAACAGGATCTTTTAATGGGATATGTTAGGCAATCTTAATTTTAAGGTGTTGCTTGCAGCTATAATTAACGTTTTAATTTCCTTCTTTCAAATCAGATGAGCAGATGAATATATCTGCTCCAGGAGAAGGAGGAGACCTTCTACAGGAGAAGCAGACAGGAGATGAGCCAGTAGAGGTTGGCAATCCACCTGTCCCACCAGGACCTCATGTGCTACCACAGGTTTCAACTCCTGTATCTCAGAATGCCCCAGCCTTTGTTCCTGGATCCTTCCCTATACCATCACAACCAGAGTTTTCCCATGTGGGTATTGAAGTGGAATTTCCTCCCTCAGTTTCTTCCTGTACCATGTTCCCTTAAGTTTTGGTACATGGTTGATTGTAGGGGATTGGTTTCTGGCTCATTCTCTGTACCCTGATGTGTGGGGTTTTCCTGCTTAATTGGCTGTAGAGATCTTCCTCATCCCCACTAGTCATTCTGTGGTATTCTGTTACACCCACCATGTACCACTGTATTCTTAGAAGAAAACTGCCATGTGATTTGAGACTCTTATCTGTGTTATTCTTGGTGCCCACCTTTTAGTCTGTCCTAGGAAACACATGACATTCTCTTTACAGTGTCTTTGGAAGTCTCTTTCTGATTCTGATTTGCATATCCTATGTCTCAAACTACATCCTCAGGCTAGTCTTCTGCTGGGATATGTCGGTAAAATGGGGACTGTGAGAGACCACAGCACCTCTCTCTTTATTATGGAGAGAGTGAAGCACTGATATTTTGTAGTACTGCATTTAAAACGTAGTCTTTTAAGGGCTATAACTAATCATTGCAGTTTTCCTTTAAGAATTTCCTGTCTAATGTCATTTTGGTCTTTCTCTTGCACCTTTTGCTACAGGAAGTGAGCTACCCTTTTTGAATTGTGGACTCATCTGGGGCTTTTTTATGACTTAAGACTTATTTTCATCCACCTAAGAGCAAGTGATGGTGAGGGGTGGGGGTGGGGAGAGGTTACGGTTCTATTGGGAGAATTTAACCGGGACACACCAGTTAATAACTTCTCTTCCTGAGGAAAAGGTGACTTTGGTGCTCTGATATTGTGGCTGGTTGATGCGGTAGAAAAACCTAATAGAGCATGTTGCATAGCTTCCTAGCGCCCAGCTGGCAACATAGCACCTTCTTTCCTTCCCTGTGTTTATGCTGGGTGGGGATGTCATGTGAGATCAAAGAGGTATCAATGATCGCACCTCTGACTACACACTCATCTCTTTTGAGATGATAATGATGAATGATGGTCACTTCCCTTCACAGCAGGAGGGCAGTTATTGCTCAGATAAGTGGAAAATAGTCCCCTTAAAACTTGAGTTTCTGGATGAATTTTCTGTGTCCCTGAACCCACGTCCCTTACTAGGAGATAGGGCTGCTTGTGTGCTGTCTGGGTGCCTGATGAATGGATCAAATGCCAAGCCTGTAGGCTAGCTAGAAGAATGTGAACTATAGAGTTCTTAATTTTTCTTCTTTTTATCCTTTTTAGGATATTTTTATTTCAACTCAAAGTCTGGAGGAGAAGCCTAGTGGAGAAGAGAAGGGTGGAGTTTTATTGGGTTCATGTTTGCCAGCAGATGTCTCTGAAACCACAGACGTTCTGCCAAAGATCCCCACAGGAGATCCTCAATTATCCTGTAAGCTAGTACTCTCTGCAAGTGAATGCAGTCAGCCCACAAGGACAGAAGGCAACACAAGCTCTCTGAAAACCAACCAAGGTAGTGAAAACATACAGGTTGAGATGGATTCTACACTGCAAGCTTCGGAGTTGAAACCCTGTTCCACAGAAAGTTACAGCATGCAACTGAGGCTGAGTGAGGACAGCCAAGCCCTGCTCAGTGAGAACTGTGAAAAGCCAAAAAGGGAGGCTGTGTGTGCTACAGGAGAACCTACCATTTGTCCTGTTGCTGAAGGTGTAGCAACAGAAGGGTCTGTAGCACAGATGGCTTGCATTGATCTCTCATGTGATTCTGGAAGCCAGACAGCTGCAACTCTGTCTGTTCAGTCTGAGACTTCATCACACACTCTGGGTCAAGAGGCATTGACTGAGATCAAGGAAAAGTTATCAGGAGAGGCATCTGAGTTTGAAGCAGTCCCTGAGACTCTATGTGAGGAACAGGGAGGAGAAAGGCAGGCAGAAGAGAAGCAGCTAAATGAAGAGGGATGCTCTGACCCTCTAACTCTGTCCGAGGGGCTGATTCTTCTAAGGGAAACACAGGAACATAAAGGCCAGGAAGTGATGGCAGTGGAATCCAGTGAGGCTTTTTGCAAAAACTCAGAAAAACTATGTGACCTGAGACACGGGTTGGTACAGATGGATCTAGAGACCAGGCAAAAAGAAACTTCTAAAGATTCTAATGTGGTCGCTGAAGTTAAAAGCATGAAGGATCTGTCCCTGAAAGCTGCTCCTGAGGATGTGCCAAAGCTCAGTGAAGTTCCCCCTCAGCCTTCTATGGGAGAGTCGTTGCAACAGCAGGATGACTCATGGCCCCAGGTAAAGATGGATGTTGCCCCAGGATTAGCATCATGTGCCAAAATGTGTCCAGGCAGTCAAGGGAACAGGAGTCAAGCTGAAGGTGACCTGAAATTGAAGCAAGTTCAGAAGGATCAGCAGCCACCTCCAGCTTCTTTAGAGAGAGGGGATGAAGTGCCAGCAACACCACAGGAGAGCCAGCAGCCACATCTGATGACCTTGGAGAAGGAAGCGGATATGCCTGAAAAACCATTTAAGACAAGTAATCTGGAGCAGGAAGAGGAGAGGGCAGCTGAGCAATCCCCCTGTCCATCCACTGGTAAGTGTATTTAATGAAGTAGTTCTGCTGTTTCTCCCAAATATGTGTGTGTGTGTGTGTGTAATGCAGAAGAACATGTTTGTGTAATTCTCAAAGCTTCCTCAAGGGCTGATCCTATGCTATCTAAGGGGCATATTGTGTTGCAGTGGTATCTAAGTGTAGAGCTGCTCCAGAACTTGATACTATTTGCATAACATGCATTTTTTTCTCTTTTCCTCTTCTTGGTTCTGCTGATACCATCCTCAACACTAAGGTAACTTCTGCGGGTTCCTATTTCCTTTTTTCCTAACCACTCCATTATTCTGGGATTCTGCTGCCACAGAACAGTAACACTGGCAAATGCTGAAGGATTTTTAAGACTTAGTGCTTTAGTTCCTAGTGAAAAAATTAAGCACGGAAGGGAGGGGACTCCTAGGGGGGTCTCATAGAATTTAAGGTCAAAAGGCACCATCGCGATCACCTAGTCTGACCTTTGACCTGCCGTGTGCAAGAGAACCTCACCCACACCTGAAATAAACCCCTAACCTCTGGCTGAGTTACTGAAGTCCTCAAATGATGATTTAAAGACTTCAAGTTACAAAGATGTCACCATTTACACTAGTTTAAACCTGCAAGTGACCCATGCTGCAGAGAAGGCGAAAAACTCCAGGGTCTCAGCCAATCTGACTGGGAAAATTCCTTACCGACCCCAAATATGGCGATCAGTTAGACCTTGAGCTTGTGGGCAAGACCCACCCAGCAGATACCTGGGAAAGAATTCTCTGTAATAACTGAGCCCTCCCCATCCAGTGTCCCATCTCCAGCCTTTGGGGATTTTTGCTTCTGGCAGTCGCTGATGGGCCACATGTCAAGTTAAGTCTTGAAGCCAGTTAGCCTTTCAAGGGTAGCAGTTGGGGTCAAAACCCTGTTTCAGAATTTCAGAAACCTTCATCTGATTTTGAGCTTAAACTTGTTGATGGTCAATTTATAGCCATTTGTTCTTGTGCCCACCTTGGTGCCTAACTTAAATAACTCTTTCCTCCTCCCTGGTATTTATCCTTCTGATGTATTTATAGAAAGCAATCATATCTCCAGGCCTCTTTTCATTGCTTTCATAATTGTCTCGTTGCATTTTCATGTTCCGTTTCTTTTCTTGTTGGGAAGGAAGGAGTAACTTTGAAGTGGATGAGGCTCCCACCAAGACTAGGCACTGAAGGAGCTTGTAGGCGAGAGAGAATAGAATCACTATGGTTTGGAAAGGCTGTATCGCCAATACCAACACTGCTCCTGGATCCTCCATCTGCAACTGTGTTCAGACAGAGAACCTGACCATGGTTGCTTCTACCCAAATCTTGGTGTGGATTTGCAGAGGCTGTGGCCTTTATTTCTCCATCATAGAAAGCCAGGCTGGCCAGAGCATGCAGTGTGGCAGGTGCCTAGTGGTAGAAATAACAAATGCACAAATACAGAATGGGGGACAACTGGTTTGGCAGCAGCACTGCTAAGAGGGATCTGGGAGTTTATGGTGGATCACAACCTTGACATGAGTCAACAATACAATGCTGTTGCGCAAAAAAAAAGCAAATGCAATTTTGGGTTGCATTAACATAGACCTAGCTTGCAAGTCACAGGAAATTATACTGCTCTGCTTGATGCTGGTTAGGCCTCAGCTGGAGTACTGTGTCCAGTTATGGTCACCGATATATAGAAAGGATGTAGAGAAACTGGAAAAGATCCAGAGACGATAGAGAGAGATGGCCAAAGGGATGGAATGCAGGCCATATGAGCAAAGGCTGAAGGACTTGGATATGTTTAATTTGGAGAAGAGGAGATTAAGGGCAGGACATGATAGCAGTCTTCAAATACTTGAAAGGCTGCCATAAACACAGCGGAGAAACTGTTCTTTCTCTTCCCACAGGGAGAACAAAAGGCAATGGGTTCAAACTGTTGATAGTTTTAGATTAAATCTCAAGAAAAACTTCCTAACTGTAAGGCCAATAGGAGAACAGAACAAACTACCTCAAGAGGTTGTGGAAGCTCCTTTGTTGGAGGTTTTCAAAAAGAGGCTGAATAGCCACCTGGCTTGGGTGATTTAGGCACAACAAATCCTGTATCTTGGCTGGGGATTAGACTAGATGATTCTTGTGGTCCCTTCTAGCCCTGTGGTTCTAAGATTCATCCATGTGGGCACTAATGATACTGCGAAGTATGACCCTGAACAGATCAGAAGTGACTACAGGATGCTGGGAGTGAGGGAGAAGGATTAGGGGTTCAGGTGAAGATCTCATCAATTCTTCTGATCAAGGGTAGGGGTCTGGGCAGGGACAGACATGTCCTGCAGGTGAATATGTGGATGGTGTTACCAGAAGAGCTGCAGTTTCCTCAGCCACAGGATTCTGTTCTGAGAAGGACTGCTGAGCAGAAACAGGGTCTACCTATCAAGGAAGTGCAAGAGTATCTTTGGATACCGACTGGCTAACCAAGTGAGGCAGGCTTTAAAATAGGTTTGATGGAGGCAGGTCACAAAAGCCCACAAGTAAGTCTAGAACACGGATACCTGGGAGAAGAGTCACAATCCCAGGAGAATGTAGGCAATCATAGCAGGAACAAAGGCGAGACGAGGGAATATGGAAGGGAAATCTGATGAACGTCTTAGATGTCTATGGATTGAATAAACCAGGGGACGGCAACCTTTCAGAAGTGGTGTGCCGAGTCTTCATTTATTCACTTTAATTTAAGGTTTCACGTGCTGGTAATACATTGTAATGTTTTTTAGAAGGTCTCTTTATATATTACATAACTAAACTATTGTTGTATTGTAAAATAAGGTTTTCAAAATGTTTAGGAAGCTTAATTTAAAATTTAATTAAAATGTTGATCTTATGCCAACGGCCCGCTCAGCCTGCTGCTGGTCTTGGGTTCCATTCACCTAGGCTGGCAGCAGGCTGAGGGCGGCCTGTGACCGGGACCCCAGCTGGCAAGGGGCCAGCAGCCGGAACACCAGACCGGCAGCAGGCTGTGTGGGGCCGGTGACCGGACCCCAGATCAGCAGTGAGCTGGTCTGGCCAGGAGCTAGATTGAGGAAGCGGGCTCAGGGTTGGGGCAGGAGGTTTGGGTGTGGAGTGCTTACCAGGGCAGCTCCCATTTGGTGTGAGGGGTGCAGGTGGGAGTGTGCGGGGGAGGGGTGCAGGAGCTCCTGTTTGATGCACAGGGTGGGGTGGGGATGTGGGGGGGTGAAACAGTCAAGATGTGGGAGGTGTATGGGGTGTGGAGGGGGCTGGGGATGTGTGGGGGCGTGCAAGAGTCAGGGCAGAGGGCTGGGGTCATGTGA
>NC_133777.1:86633426-86684392 GCF_003597395.2 Chelonoidis abingdonii
GCGGGAGGGGGGGGGGGGGGGGGAGGCGTACAGGGCTCAGGGCTGGGGGCATGGGCTGGGGTCGTGGGGTGCAGGCCCCAGCACACCAAGCATGTACTTGGGGTGGCAAGCTGCGGGGGGTGCTCTGCTGGTGCCGCGACTTCGGCGGACCTCCCACAGGCGCGCTGCAGAAGGCAACCTGCCTGCTGTGCTTGGGGCGGCAAAATTCCTAGAGCTCACGGCAGGGGGCTGGAGGGGATCGGCCTGACCCCTGCCCCTGCCCCTGCCCAGATGTCCTGATTTTACAGGAACAGTTACAATATTTGGGGTTTTGTCTTATACAGGTGCCTATTACTCCCCACTCTTGTCTCTATTTTTCACACTGGCTATCTACCTAGTCAAGATAGAAATGGGAGGCAAACCTGTTGAATGTCTCTGGGTAAGGATAAAAGGGGTAAAAAAAAAAAAAAAAAAGTCATAGGGGTTTATGTAGACCACTTAACTAGGAAGAAGAATAGATAAGGGTTGTGGATTTTGTTTGTTTGTTTTTAAAACAACTAACACAGATATCTATTGGGAAAATAATATAGCAGAGCACAGATTATCCAACAAGTTCTTGGAAAACATTGGAGACAACTTTTTATTCCAGAACATGGAGAAAACAACTAGAGAAGAGGCTGTTCTTGATTTCATTCCAACATGTAGGGTCAAACTTGTTGAGAATTTGTAGGTGCAAGTCAGCTTGGGTGAAAGCGATCATTTCATGATTGAGTTCATGATTCTAAGGAACAGGAGGAGAGAAACCAGCAAAATAAAGACAGTGGGACTTCAAATTAGACTTTAGCAAACTGAGAGATTTGGTAGGTAAGTTTCCGTGGGAAGCAAGTCTAAGGGGAAAAAAGAATTTGGCATTTTTTTGAAAAGATGTTATTGAGGGCATGAGCAAACTATCCCAATGCATAGGAAGGATAAAAAGTATAGTAAGAGATCACCATGGCTTAACCAGAAGATCTTGAACAACCTGAACTTTTTTTAAAAAAAAAGACACAAAAATGGCAACTTGGTCAAATTATAAAGGGTAAATATGAAAAAAGCCCCACAAGTATGTAGGGACAAAATTAGAAAGACTAAAGCACAAAATTGAGATTCAACTCCCTAGGGACATAAAGGATAACAAGAAAACATTTTACAAATACACCTCTACCCTGATATAACGTGACCTGATATAACATGAATTCGGATATAATGCGGTAAAGCAGTTCTCCAGGAGGGTGGGGCTGTGCACTGCGGCGGATGAAAGCAAGTTCGATATAATGCAGTTTCACCTATAACACGGTAAGATTTTTTGGCTCCCGAGGACAGCGTTATATTGGCGTAGAGGTGTACATTAGGAGGAAGACTAAGGACATAGCAAGTGCATTACTCAATGAGACGGGAAAGAAGGTAGCAGAAAATTCAGCAATAGCCAAAGTATTAAATGCTTGTTTTGTTTGTTTTCACCAAAAAGATTTGCAGTTGATTGGACAACTAGCATAGTGAACATTTAACATAAATAGAATAGGATCTGAGGCTAAAGTAAAGTCAGTTAAGAATTATGCCATGTTGTGCTGTATTGGTCCCAGGATATTAGAGACATAAGGTGAGTGAGGTAGTGTCTTTTATTGGATCAACTTCTGTTGGTGAAAGAGACAAGTTTTCAAGCTTACACAGGAGTTCTTCGAGTCTGGAAAAGGTACTTAGTCTTTCCCTATTGCAAGGAGTTGTTGGAGCTTTTCCCCATTGCTGGAGCTTTTCCCCAGTGCCAGACCCTTTCTATGTGGTGGGGGAATGCTCCAGCAGCTCCCCACTAGTGGTGCCTTTCCTCACTGCCAGAGCCTTTCTGGGCAATGGGGGAAAGGCTTCAGCAGCAGGGAGGCTGCAGGGCACTACACTGCTGAAAATAGCAACATAGATGGGGGAGACACTCTTTGTGCATATGGAGAGCCATGTTAGATACATAACCTAAGGGTTCAGGCATGTCCTTACTCACCTAGGCAGTGCCTCACCTGCTACACTGCTATTTGTGTATGTACTAGAGGGTGTACAGTGCATGTACTCTACATGCCATCATAAAGTGTGTGTAGTGTAGACATACCCTTAGATACGTGTGCATCAGCTGTTCAGATGCCGTTGCTGCTCATTCATATCACTTAGTACTACTTCACTTAGTGCACCGTTAGGTAATTAAACAAGAACTCTGAGGTGCTACCTCTAAATTCTGCAAGAAATCTGCCTTTTAAAAAAAAATTTCATCTAAAATTCAAGAACAAACTTAGTAATTTCACTCAATTGAAAAGATATAAAATTGAAGTTTCATTAGAAGTCAGTAGTGGTAATCTTGATATTTCAACGTTAAATCAGAAATGAGGCTTTTGGGGCTCTGGAGTTGTTTTTGCAGGATGGACAGTCTGAGAGGTTGCCACACAAACAAGTTGAGAGAAATGGATAGTAGTTGATTCAGAAATGGAGTAACTCTCTACTGATTCTCCCTTTTCCCCCTGCCCCAATATTTGTGCAGTTTTTTTCAAGATTTTGGCCATTTCACTGAGGGTAAGAGTGCCTTCTACAAAGAGGTGAAATTGCAATATCTTACAGCACCATTTTCCACTGACCCTAGCAATAAATTTCTTCAGTATGTATAGATGGAATTAAGCTTTAAACTGTATTCACAACAGTTCTGCCATTGTGAACTAAATACATTGTTTTTCCTTTCCTGTTACTGCAGTAGAGGGATGCCTCTCGCTCTGAAGTTGGTGATCATGAAAGTGAGGAACTGGAAACATTGTCAATAGGTGACTGTGGATGTTGTCTTCATGCAGCTCTGCAAAGATTGTGTTATGCCAAGTTAACCATATCTAAACCTTCACAATGATTTTCTGGGTTTATGAGCCACTATATGCTTTGTAGGTTCATCCATTATAGCAATATGTGTATTGCTGTGATCATGGCAGATCTTACAATGCTGCATAATTCTGTTGAGCTAAATTAACTGCTCAGCGGGAAGGTATATGTTTGTGAATCATCTGGCAGATTCAGATAGGCAGTCTGGGACCTGGATCAATGAAACATACAAATATTGGACTAGATAAATTCCATCCCCTGGGGATGAGTGGCCCCTGCAGGATTGTCCCCTAAAGCTTGTTCTACGTTATTTGTTTAGGTGATTAGTTTTTTTAGGTCTGCTCTAAAAAAATAGACATAAAGTAATAGATCTCACTGTCAAATTTTCCTGTGTTGTAGCCATGGTGGTCCCAGGATATTAGAGAGACAATGCAGGTGAGGTTATAAGTTGGTCCAATGAAAGATATTACCTCTCACTCACCTTGTGTCTTTTAAGACGTTCAGCTTAAATTTCCCTTGCTTAACTTCAGCCCATAACGGCTTACTACTCTAAATCGTGCCACTCCCTCTTTGTTTTCCAAAGATTTCTTTCTCTCTTCCTCCATCAATCTTCAATTGACCAAGATACACTAATTTCTTTGAATCTTTCCTGGTCAATCTGTTTAACCCCTCAATCAGTTTTGTTGCTGTTCTCTAAATTACTTATGTACATCTTCCTTCCTTTTTTTTTCTGGTTGCCTTTTATGGCATCTTTAATCTCTTCCTAAGAGCTTTTCCAACTTCTTTATATTCTTTTTGGCTCTCTCCCTCTCCTTTTCCTCATTTATTGTGACATGGAACATACTAACTACTGGGAATGTGTGACCCTGGTTGGAAAGGTCAAGGAAAGGTATGCCTGCACTGCAATTAAAAACATGCCTGGCCAGTGCCAACTTACTGCGGTTAGCAGGACTCTGGCTAAGGGGCTGTTTAATTGCGTTGTGGGCTCGGGCTGCAGCCCAGGCTCTAAGATCCTACAAAGTGGTAGGGTCTCAGAGTTTGGACTGCAATCCGAGCCCAAACATCTACGTCACAGTTAAACATCCCCTTAGCCCAAGCTCTGCTAGCCCAAGTCAGCTGATATGTGCTAGCCACTATTTTTTAATTGCAGTGTAGGCGTCCTCGAAGTGGCAGACTTCCTTGTGCCTGAACAGAAGCTGTAAGCTCAAGTGTTCAAGGGAAGTTTGGATGAAATGAAATCGGTGAACATTACGTGTGTGTGTCTTCAATACCAAACTTCGTGAAAAGTTTGAAAAACATGACCATATAATAGGATGGAATGATCCAGTGAATGAGAAGAGACTTTTGGAGATTGAAAGTATGATGAAGATCATAAGCATGTTATTTAGTGAGATGGAAGAGAAACATGGAGAAGTGTTATGTCTGTGGATATTTGATTGGGGGTGATATATGGAAATTCATAGATTCCAAGACTAGAAGGGACTGTTATTATCCTCTAGTCTGACTACCTGGATAACACAGGTGACAGAACTTCCCCAAAATAGTTCCTAGAACAGATCTTTTAGAAAAACATCCAGTCTTGATTTTGAAAATTGTCAGTGATGGAGAATCCCCCATGGCCCTTGGTAAACTGTTTGAATAGTTAGTTACCTTCATTGTTAAAAATGTACATGTTATTTCCAGTCTGAATTTGTCTAGCTTCAATTTCCAGCACTGATTCATGTTATACCTTCTCTGCTAGATTGAAGAGCTCATCACTAAATACTTGTTCCCAAATATAGACTGTAATCAAAGTCATCCCTTAATTTTCTCTTTAAGCTAAATAGCCTCAAGGAGTTCAGTCGCTATAAGGCACGTTTCTAATCCTTTAATCATTTCTCGTGGCTCAGCTCTGAACCCTCTGTTATCTACATCCTCTTAAATATTGGACACCAGAACTGGGCATAATATTCCAGCACCGGTCACATCAGTGCCAAATACAGAGGTGAAATAACCTCTCTACTCCTACTCAAGAGTCCCTTGTTCATGCATCCCTGATCTCATTATTCCTTTTGGCCACACCATTGTGCGGTGCGTTCAGTGTTCAGCTGATTATCTAGCATGACCCCAAATCTTTTTCATTCGCTGTTTCCCAGGGTAGCGTCCCCCATCCTTTAAGTATGACCTGCATTCTTTTGTTCCTAAAGGTGTACTTTTACATTTAGCGGTGTTAAAACACATATTGTTTGCTTGCATCCAGTTTACTGAGTGATCCCTCTGCATCAGTGATCTGTCCTCCTTCCTTATTTACCATTCCCCCAATTTCTCTGTCTGCAAACTTTATCAGTCTTTCTATGTTTTCTTCCAGGTCATTGATATGAACATACAAATGGTCATCTAGCCAGGTATCCCGTCTTCTGACATTGGCGAGTGCCAGATGCTTCAGAGGGAGTGAACAGAACAGGGCAGATTTATCAAGTAATCTATCCCTGTCTCCAGTACCAGCTTGTGGCAGTCAGCAGTTTAGAGAATCTCAGAGGATGTGGTTGCATTCTTAACCATCTTGGTTAATAGCAACTGATGGACTTCTATTCTCCCATTAACTTATCTAATTCTTTTTTGAACCCAGTTATATTTTTGGCCTTCACAACATTTCCTGGCAATTAGTTCCACAGGTTGACTCTGCATTGTGTGAAGAAGTACTTTTCTTAATTTGTTTTAAAATTGGCTGCCTATTAATTTCATTGAATGACTCTGATTCTTGTGTTGTATGATAAAATGTTAAATAGCGTAGGACCAAGAACTGATCCTTATGTAACCTCACTAGAAACACACCCGTTTGATTCCCAGTTTGCTATTATGTTTTGAGACCTACCAATTAGCCATCTTTTAATCAGTTTAAGGGGATAGAAGTAGATGAGGGGAGCAGTAGACATAATATATCTGGATTTTAGTAAGGCTTTTGATGCAGTCCCATATGACGATCATATGAGCAAACTAGGGAAATATGGTTTAGATGAAATTACCATAAGGTGGGTTCACAGCTGGTTGGAAGACCATACTAAGAGTAGTTATCAATGGTTTACTGTCAGACTGGTTTCTCACTTCTCCATCAATCAGTAGCAAAATTACCAACTTCCTTTCCTAAGCCTCAGACTCATAAGGAAGAGGAGAGACTAAACACTTAGGATGTCAGGAGAGTGTTAGCTTTTCACTTGGACAGGATTAAATCATTTAGGTCATCTTCACAACAATTGGTGATAGTCACGGATAAGATCCAGTCTCATCTCAATGAATCTCATGTTAGATTCCTCCTGCATATGTTTGTGCTACAACATTGCCAGTGTAACTACACTAACCAGAGTGAAACTGCCCTCAATGAGATCACAAGCATCTTCTGTAGCATTTCTAGCTCAAATACCTATACAGGACGTTTTTAGAGCTGCAACTTGGTCATCAGTATATTCTTTTGCAGCTCATCGTGCCATCTCTCAACAGGCTAGAGATAATGCCAAATTTGGACATCCTTCAATCATTATTTAGGTAGACTCCAATCCCACCTCCAGATTGAACTGCTTTTGAGTCCCCTGAAATGGAATGGACATGTGCAATCAATTGTAGAAGGAAGATTGCTAACTTGTCCTGTAACTGGTGTTCTTTGAGATGTGCTGTGCATGTTCATTCCACGACCCACCCTCCTTCCCCTCTATACTGGCGTCTGTCTGGTGAGAGGAAACTAAGCAGGGTCGGGGAAAGCTCTACCCTTTATACCGTCGGGCAGCACTAGGAGGAAGCAGAGGGCTATGCACTGCCCTGATGGGTACTGCTAAAGGAAAAATCTCAGCTGACACACTGGGTGTGCACACCTTGAGTGGAATGGACTGGACATGTGCAATACATCTTGGAGAATAACATTACAGAACAGTATCAGAGGGGTAGCCATGTTAGTCTGAATCTGTAAAAAGCAACAAAGAGTCCTGTGGCATCTTATAGACTAACAAATGTATTGGAGCATAAGCTTTCATGGGTGAATACCCACTTCATCAGACACGTATTGGAAATTTCCAGAGGCGGGTATAAATATGCCGGCAAGAATCAGTCTAGAGATAAACAAGGTTAGTTCAATCAGGGAGGATGAGGCCCTCTTCTAGCAGTTGAGGTATGAACACCAAGGGAGGGGAAACTGCTTTTGTAGTAGGCTAGCCGTTCACAGTCTTTGTTTAATCCTGAGCTGATGTCAAATTTGCAAAGGAACTGAAACTCAGCTGTTTCTCTTTGAAGTCTGGTCGTAACGTGTTTTTGCTGTAGGATGGCTACCTTTAAATCTGCTATAGTGTGGCCAGGGAGGTTGAAGTGATCTCCTACAGGTTTTTGTATATTGCCATTCCTAATATCTGACTTGTGTCCATTTATCCTTTTACGTAGGAACTGTCCAGTTTGGCCGATCTACATAGTAGAGGGGCATTGCTGGCATATGATGGTGTATATAAAATTGGTGGACGTGCAGGTGAATGAACCGGCGATGATGTAGCTGGTCTGGTTAGATCCTGTGATAGTGTCGCTGGTGTAGATATGTGGGCAGAGTTGGCATCGCAGTTTGTTGCATGGTTTGGTTCCTGAGTTAGTTACTATGGTGCGGTGTGTGGTTGCTGGTGAGAATATGCTTAAGGTTGGCGGGTTGTCTGTGGGAGAGGACTGGCCTGCCTCCCAAGGTCTGTGAAAGCGAGGGATCATTGTCCAGGGTGGGTTGTAGATCACTGATGCATTGGAGAGGTTTAAGCTGAGGACTGTAGGTGATGGCCAGTGGAGTTCTGTTGGTTTCTTTCTTGGGCTTGTCTTGCAGCTGGAGGCTTCTGAGCATACGTCTGGCTCTGCTGATTTGTTTCCTTATTTCCTCGTGCGGGTATCGCAGTTTTGAGATTGCTTGGTGAAGATCTTAACAGGTGTTGGTCTATGTCTGAGGGGTTGGAGCAAATGCAGTTGTACCTCAGTGCTTGGCTGTAGACAACGGATCGTGTGGTGTGCCGGGATGGAAGCTGGAGGCATGAAGGTAGGCATAGTGGTCGGTGGGTTTTCGGTATAGGGTGGTGTTAATGTGACCATCACTTATTTGTACCGTGGTGTCTAGGAAGTGTACCTCTCGTGTGGATTGGTCCAGGCTGAGGCTGATGGTGGAGTGTAAGCTGTTGAAATCGTGGTGGAATTCTTCCAGAATCTCCTTCCCATGGGTCCAGATGATATCATCAGCGTAGCGTAAGTCGAGAAATGGTGTGAGTGGATGAGAGCTGAGGAAGCATTGTTCAAGGTCAGCCATAAAAATATTGTCATATTGTGGGGCCATGCGAGTGCCCTTAGTGGTGCCACTGGTTTGGAAGTATATATTGTCACCAAATTTGAAATAATTGTGCATAAGGATAAAGGCACAGAGCTCAGCAACCAGTTGTGCTGTGTCATCGTCAGGGATACTGTTCCTGGCAGCTTGTATTCCATCTGTGTGCTGGATTTTTGTATAGAGAGCCTCCACATCCATGGTGGCTAGTATGGTGTTTTCTGGAAGATCACCAGTGCATTGTAGTTTTCTCTCCGTGGTGTCATGGAGATAGCTGGGAATGCTGGTTGCATAGGGTCTGAGTGGAGAGTCCACATATCTGGATAGTCCTTCAGTGAGAGTGCCAATTCCAGAGATGATGGGGTGTCCAGGATATCCAGGTTTGTGGATCTTGGGTAGTAGAATAACCTCAGTAGGGGCTCTAAGGGTGTGTTGATTTGTTCCTGTGTTAGTGTAGGGAGTGTCCTGAGTAGATGGTGCAGTTTCTTAGTATATTCCTCAGTGGGATCTGAGGAAAGTGGCCTGTAGAATTTGGTATTGGAGAGTTGTCTGGCAGCCTCCTTTTGGTAGTCAGACCTGTTCATGATGACAACAGCACCTCCTTTATCAGCTTCTTTGATTATAATGTCAGGGTGGTTTCTGAGGCTGTGGATGGCATTGCGTTCTGCATGACTTAAGTTGTGAGGCAAGCAGATATTGTTTTTCTACAATATCTGTCTGTGCACGTCAGTGGAAGCATTCTCTGTATAGGTCCAGACCATCATTTCAACCCCCAGGAGGAGTCCACGTGGAGTTCTTCTTGTGGCGTTGGTGAGAATGTATCAGTAGGTTGTTTGGTGTCATCTTGTGTCTGTGGAACACATCTGCACTAGCAGCTCTTGCATCTACGCAGAGCAGTGCACCATGGGTAGCTATCCCACTGTGCAACTGGCCACAGGGTGCTTTTGAGGGATTGCAGTGCCTTATGGGGGCAGGTACAGCGTCACATGATGAGGGTTGCTCAATCCCATCATTCCATGGCCATCCTGCTAGGTTGCCTGCCGCTTTTCAATTGCCCTGGTAACCTGCGAGCCAGCCATCTGTCAGAAAGCCTGGATCCTGCACTGTGTTCAGTATTGTGCTGTGCATTATGAACACAAGGCTGTAAGGGGAGCCAAGTGGACAGGTGTTTGGCTGGGTGATGCCTTCAAGGAGCATATTAACACTGTGCCACAGTAACATCATGTTGTAGTGTACTAAGCCTGGCATTGTTTTTTTGCACCATGCTAGGAAACATGTCATGATTGCTGTGTGTGCCCAAAAAGTAACACATTGTAAATCACTTTTTAAAGTAGCACTCTGTAATATGATCAGCTGACATTGCTGAACACTAACACACTTCTGTGGGCCTCCTGTGTTAGTGTGTGTGAGAGAGTGTGTGTGTCTGTGTGACAGAGACTGTGTGTGTTGCAGTAGAGTGTGTAGAGTGACCAGATGAGATGAAGAAAATATCGGGACATATTGGAGGGAGTCCACCGGTGGAGCGCAAAAAAAAAAAAGCTGAGTGCTGCCAGTGGAGGGGGGGGGGAAATTTGTTTGGGACACGGGACAACCACCCAAATATCGGGACGATCCCAATTTTATCGGGATGTCTGGTCACCCTAAAAGTGTGGCCCGCTCTCTTTAAGTTCAGACAGCAACCATGAGCAACCAATCCTGAGTCAGAAACTGGTGCACAGACAGCTGGTGTCCACCTGTGCTCCCACCCCAGCGCGGGTGGGGTGGGGTGGAGTGGAGTGTGGACCACACCCTGACATCAGCCCCCACCTCCCTCCCTGGCTCTTTACAGCACATCAGGGGTCTCTTCTCCTGCTCCCTCCCGCTTGCAGCAATCTGGCCTGCCTGTCTGCCTGCCTCTGTGATCCTAGTGCAGAGGAGAGCAGGATTCCACGTTAATGTTTTGATTCCATGATTCCTTCAGGGTTCTTCCCTAGCCTCCTTTCCCCACAGACCCAGGAGATCCACCCCCTTCCCTGTAATACGGGCAGGAGTGCATTTGCTGCTGGGAGGCAGCATGCTCAGCTGGGCAGTAGCTATGTGAACTGTGCAGGCTGAGCAGTTTCAAAACTTCCTGGGGCTTTGAAGGGGAGGGGCACATGCTTGTGTAGCTGGGTGCAGGGTAGCAGAGTTCAAAACAGTGAGCAGAGCAGTCGGTGTTGCATTGTGGGATACCTCCTGGAGGCCAGTTACAGCAGTTTATCGGATGCAGTGTCTGTACTGATGCTTTGTCGATCTAAACTGGTTTTATTTTGTCGGCAAAGCAGGAGAGTTTTTTCGGCAGGAGGAGCATTGTAGTGTGTATACCTCCACTGTTTTATCAACAAAAGCTGCCTTTTGCTGACAAAACTGTGTCATGTAGACAAGGCCTTAATCAACCATCCTTAATTCTTCTCAAAGCATTTTAACAACTTTTTTTTTTTTTTTTTTACAGTTGTTGAGTATAAAAGTCAAATGAAGAACTCTTAGTAATGGAACAATAATTTTCTTGAATTTCTTATGCTCCGTTAGCCTTGCTACACTCAGTTGTGTATTCTCTAAGATAGTTCAGTTTGCAAGAAGGTTTGAATAGCTTTTTTGAATCTAAACGTGACTTAAACATTATTTAAAAAAACTAAACTTTTATTTGAGAGAAGAGACTGTTCAGGGGAGTATCATGTCATTCTACTCATGAAAGCCATGTCATCAGGGCTCCATTTGTTCTGCGACACAGTGAGATCAGATTCTATGGTAGCAACCCCTTATGCCATGACAGCCTTAAATTATTCAAAAGCAGCAAAGAATCCTGTGGCACCTTATAGACTAACAGACGTTTTGGAGCATGAGCTTTCGTGGGTGAATACCCACTTCATCAGATGCATGTGGGTAAATTATTCAATTGCCATCAAATATGCATTGTTTCTGGTACTTCCCCATCCCTAGCAAGCTATGCCTCTTAATTGAAAAGCCTAAATAATATAAAATCTCAACAATGTTTTTTTCTTTTTTCCAGTTTTTCCGTCAGATTTCTCTAACCAGGGAAACTTTTGTGGCTGTGCTCTCTCACTCTTCTGAGAAGTGACAGCTTAGTATTTAAAAATGTGTTTAGACCTGTGTAGAGGACAGCCAGCTGTTACGTTAGTTTAAGATTTGTAAAGCTTTCTGCACTTGTTCAAAATAGTGCTTTATCTTCAGAGTATTATTTCAAACTTCTCCTTCCCTCCCACACAGCTCTTCCAATGCACTTCAGTCCTAACCTGCATTCCTGCCCTCTCTTCTTCCACCCTTTTTTCTGTTACAGTGCTGGGCATACCTTGAACATAACACTCCTTTCTACACGTTACAAAACCACTACTCACATTTGCGTAATTAATCTCTCCATTTGTTAGAGTGTGGAGGAAGATGTATGAAGCTATGGTAGTGGCCCAAATCTCCCACTGGGGAATTCTTTCTGGGATGACAGATTTATAGAGTAGAAAGACATGAGTTGTGAAGACCTTAAATTCAGAAAAGCTATTCAGTGGAGTGATTGGTTTGAGATCAGTAATTTATTTATTGGAGAGCACTCACTGAATCTATTCTTCAAACACGGCACTGGGATGTCCCAGTTCACTGCAGAAGGAGGGTGAACTCTTCCCCATCCCTAGTGAGCTCCAGTGTTCTCCACATATATTCAGGTACAGACCTCTCTTGCAGATCACTAATTCTTTGTCTCTCTTTAAGGAACGCTGTTTCATTTCGCTTTGCCAAAGGAAGGTGATGTCATTCAGCCCTTGACTAGTGTGACCCCATCTCTTATTGGGCAGCTTAAAATGGGACCCAGAAGACACAGCACACCTATTGGTGAGTTTGAATAGAATGTCCTCATTTTTGAAATTGGAGCAGATTTGGAAGCTGACTGGAGTCTTGATACAAATCTTGATTAAAGCCTTAAACCTAATTTAGGAGCTGGCATTGGCTGGCCTTGTGCTGTGAGCAGGGCATGTTCAGCTGTCACTATTTCCCACTGGTACTCTGACCCTGGTCACTCACTCATCCAACCAAACATTTCCCCCTTTATATGTAGTCTCTATTGTACCACAGGTGGGTGTGCTGGTCTTGTGTCTTCTTGCCATGAATTTGATATGCATGGTGCTGTGTCAGACATAGGCTCCTGACAATAGGATTCAAAAGGCCCTCCTAGTCCAAATCTTTCCTTTTGCTAAGGCAAGATCATCTCCTATATATACTGTTTTTGCCTCATCAGGCAGCATCCTATGTGATGTCTAACTTAGCAGTTGACTTCTATAGTGGTGTCTGTAGTGGATGATGGAACTAGTTGGCCTTTGGCTAAGGCTGTTGTCACCACTACAGAACTGAATCTCTGAGACGTTCTTAAGGGCAGCCTGATAGGAATGTCCATTGCTATGCTATTTGCCACTGAAGCATACAATTGCACCACTCCTAGGCACCCACAGGGAGCTGAACCCAATGCAGCAAAGACTACATTGGCCATTTTCACTTTTGTATTTTGTGCCTTCTTTCCTTCCTCGTTTTAGTGGATGGCAGCTGCCCAGATAGAACCATAGTAACTAGTGATCTCACAGCAGAGGGCAGTATTGGGACCAACAATGTCACTGTGGAGAGCGCTATGGCATCAGCAGATGTGTTGGAAGAGTGTGAAAAGGGGGATTCTGGTGCAGCTTCTGAGGCTGATGGAAAACTCTGTCTTCGAATGAACCTTGCTACCCCTGTGAGCGAAGAGAGTGAGGGGAGTCTGCCCTTCAGTCTGGAAAGTAAGGGAATGGAAAACTGGGGAATATGTAGGTTCTGACTGTCTCCTCACCCTAGGATACCCCACCCAATGCCAGTCACTTGACAAGAGCTTGGAGTTAGCTTCATTTGGAGAGCTGCTGCTGGCCTTCTCTCACAGGAATCCTTTTTTTAGTTCCCTTGCACAGTAACTTCTAAGAAAATAGTGTGTCCTGCAGCTGAGAGGGTTATAGAGACCCACGTGGGTGTGGGAGGTGAGCTCGTGTCTCATTTCTATTGCAGTGAAGCAGAGAGACTTCCAGGTGGAGGGAGACGTTCCTAGGGCAGGGAGCTAGGGTTGTGTATTTCAACAGAGGTGGAGGCAATTAGGAGATGTGACCCCAGTCAGTTATCTTGAGAAAAGTGTAACTTCAGTGTCTGAATGTTGCTTTTATGCTCAATCTATGTAATATACTCAAGTATTTGTACAGGCTGGGGGTTGCAGTGGGAAGCTGGTTGACGGAGGATGGGATGGTTTCATAGCTATCTTCTCTCCTGTTGCTCAACCCCTCTAGCTACAGAGCTCATGGGGGCAGGGAGGCTGTTCAGATGTGATGCTAACAGGATTCTTTCTCCCCTCCCCCATCTCCTTCAGAGCCTGCAGCCAGTGAAAGGAAAAATGGATCCTCTGCTGTTGCTGGGGCTGTTGCCAGGTAACTGATGCTTGTTTCCAAGTAAAGCGGATGAACGCAAAGTTCTTGGTAATGAGAGAAATGATCATCTACCAACAACAGGAAAAATAAATTAAAATGAGACCCAGCAGCATGAAGCTGGCTCAGCCACTGTTTCTGCCTTAACCCTTTGGCATTTGCAGTGATGCTTCTGGTGCAGGGCTCTTGCCTTGGTTCAGGTGCCCCCAACTGCCATTTTATTCTGGCCTGGGCACTTCCTGCCTTTCTTGGCCCCACAAGGCCCTGGCAAGAGTGGCGGGCTAAAATGGTGGCCCACCAGGATTTGATTGTGACAGATTCAGATAATTTGGGGCAGGGGGGGAAATCCTGAAATAAGTGCTATTAAGAGACCATTGCCGCAGAACCGCATGCTTTGCGTGAGCATTGCCATCACTCATTTTTCTGAGAGTTGGGAAGCTTTCTAGCTGTGTGGTGAGTTTGACCTCTCAAGTGTGTTGCGAGCTTGCCATCTCGAGTATTTTTTGCTGTGTCATGAAAGCTATCAGCTCACACTGGGAAGAGAACAGGAGTACTTGTGGCACCTTGGAGACTAACAAATTTATTTGAGCATAAGCTTTTGTGGGCTACAGCCCACTTCATTGGATGCATGCAGTGGAAGATGCAGTAGGAAGATATATATACACACACAGAGAACATGAACAATGGGTATTACCATACATCCTCTAACGAGTGATCAGTTAAGGTGAGCTATTACCTGCAGGAGAGAGAGAAACTTTTTGTAGTAGTAATCAAAGTGGTCCATCTGCAGCAGTTATCAAGAAGGTGTGAGGAACAGTGTGTGGGGGAATAAACGTAGGGAAATAGTTTTACTTTGTGTAATGACCCATCCACTTCCAGTCTTTATCAAAACCTAATTTAATGGTGTCCATTTTGCAAAGAGAAGAGGAGGATATTAAAATATAAGATGCAAATTATATCGCCACCTAGTGGCAGTGAGGAAGTACTGGGCAGTGATACTGTAATTTCTCAAAAGCCAGTGTAATGCTGACATCTTGCTTACTGCGCTCTCTCAAGCTGCTGAGTTTCTCCTGGCTGGCAAGAAGGGGCCTGAGACAAAGGAAGTAGGAAACAACTTTTTACAATTGTGAGTTGTCTCTGACCCTGGAGAGCTCTGACTAACTCCAACTGCTTTGCTGATTTATGGGACAACAAATTAATCAGCCTAAAGGCCAGTCTCTTGTTGGTTCTAGTGACTTTAGACATTTCTCCTTTCCAATGACAGTACTTTCCTAGTTCCTGTGATTGTGACCTGTTTCTTTAATCTATACAACTAGCTCACAGAAGACACTGTCTGTGTTTAGTCGTGTCTGTGAAGTCCGACGAGAGGATGAGGCCAGAGGTCAAGATCTTCCTGCTTCTCCATTTAGGTATAGAGCTTTGCATTTTATTCTTGTTTGGCCCTGTAGTGAGGTCCCATGTCCCTTTAGGAGTCCTGTGCTGTGTCACTGATTCTGGGGTGACCTCTAGAGAAAGATGGGGGGCACTGTGTGTATGTAATCAATAGTATGACTGGTAGGTGCGTATCATGTAGTAACCAAGCTGTGCTCCCTAGCTTTGAAGTTTGACTTGAGGAGTGCTGCTGTTGCAGCTGGCTGAGATGCCCAGGATTGTAGAGGTGCTTAGTGGTAGCTATTAGAAGACAATGCAATATAACTATGTAAGCCACTAGCATCCAGAAGCTTTTCACTCCTGCATCTTGCTTGACATCTGTTGATTGGGGAGTGAAATTACAGGGGTGTGGGGTCTCACGTACGGCAGATTAACATGCTGACATTGTGTACAGTATTATTAATCATGTTTGTTATGGTAGAGCCTATGGACTTACCAGGATTGAGACCCCATAGTACTAGACATTGTACAGACACAGAGCAGTGGGTAGTCCCTGCCCTGAGAAGATTGTCTGTCTAGACAAGAGAGACAAAAGGTAGGGGAAATAGATAAGAGATACTAGCACATGTCATGCTTGTTTCACTACCCTCCCTTTTTTTGGTGGGAGTATCGCCAAATGGAAATAGAAGGACAGGGAGTGGGGTGACAGGGATAGAACAGGGGAAAAGAGGGAGAGAAGGAATGCATGAGGGGTATGTGTAGAATGGGGCTGAGGTGAAGAGACTGAGAATCAGTGTGGGAGTAGGTTGGAGCAAATGGCCAGTCAGCAAAAGGTAGATAAAGTCTAGTCAAAACTTTAGAAAACATTAGTGTTTTCTCCTCTACAACATCTCCCAGTTACATTTCTTATTGTCATTAGCTACTGTAACACCAAAGGAATGGTATAGTAAAGTGTGATGGTTCCTGAAGATGGGATAACTACCAGTAGGGCTTTTTATGGTTTGGTTTCGGATGCCTGGTGCAAAACACACTTTAGTTAATGCTTTAGTTTGTGCTGTGTCGTCTTTCCACTGGTTGGGTCCCTTTGGAGGTGCTGACATGCCAAAGGAACATTGGCACTTATAGGAACATTGCTGTATTTAGCTACAGGAAGGTTGTAGTAGAGTCACCAGTTAATCTGTTCCCAGTGCATAAAACTAAGTGATTCTTATGCACTCCCAACAGATTATTAAATGACCATCCCATAAAAAGCCACAGGGAGTCCTGCTTGTGTGTGGTGGGTGCTTGGGCACCTATTGCTTTGAACATCTTAATATTGATCTGCATGTGATTGGTTTGCAGGGGGAACCTGTTCAGTTTCCCAAGCACACAGGAGGAGGAGGAGGAGGAGCTGCATGACAATCCTGAAGCTTGGCAACAGCATCAGAAGCACATCCCTTGTGGGGAAATTAAAGTTTCTCAGCCTGCAGAGCAGAACTCCAAACATCAGCCATCCCATGCAAAAGAGGGAGAGGCTATGGAAGTTGATATTGAAAAGGAAGGGAAGAGCACACAGGAGAAACTGAGTAAAGCTCTGGCAGCCCATGAGGGGGATAAAGGCCAGCAGTTGTGGGCTGGCACCAGTAACAAAGAGGTCCAAACTACAGGAGGTTCTGTTTTGGCCCCAGCAGCTGTGTCAGCAGCAACACAGACAATGACAGGAGTGAGCAGTCAGGTAGAAGTGGGAACAAGCATGGCTGGGCAAAGACCTGGCCAACAAGATGCCAAGGTCCAAACTGAGGAGAGTGGAGAGAAGCTTGCGAATGCTCCTGGAGATGACACTGAGTCTCTTCACAGCCAGGTGAGAATGAGCAAGAGCTCGGATCACTTTTTTGTAGTTTCAGCCCCTAGGTTCTGAAATTGAAGTCTTTACTGCTTTAGATATGAAAATAGTACTCCAGTCAGTACAGTGTCCTTGTGGTGGTTTTACTTTGCATCCTCAGCCATAAATTTTGAATGTACCAAAACTGCAGTGGAGAAGTAGTCTTAGTGGGTGGGGAGAGCTGTGTAGTGGAATGTTGGGCATCTGTCACCTGGGGAGGAGTATGGCAGATGACTTGCTTTTTTGTACCCAGGATACAGGTAAGGTAATACATTTCCTCTCTCTGCTGGGCAGGGGTGGAAGTAACTTCTTGAAGGAAGGGGTTTGAACTCTTACTCTTCTGCACACAACCAGCCCTTATCACTGTGACTTCATCCAATAGCCATGGATAAGCATGTTCCTGAAGTGTTTGTGGAAAGAAATAGCTTTAAAATATTGTTCTATTAAATTTTCCTCCTGAGATGAACCCAGTGAGAGGAATGGAATGGACTGATCAAAGCCTCAGAACTATTGTAAAGAAGTGTGCGGACTTGAGAAGACCACCGCAATGGGGTCCCATTTTGAAGGTTTCTTCACAAACATAAGTGCTAGAAAATATATGGTGGTTTTAAATGAAAGCAATTAGTGGATTCTCTGGCAAACTCCATATCAGGAGGAGACACAGGGCCCTGGATATGACTATTAGGCAAGAAGGTTCCTTGATAAACGTATGCAGATTGAATTGACCCAATTGACCCATAGTTTTCATCATATCCAGCTTTGGCTCCTTCCATTTACTGCAGTTCTGTGGCACCCTTGCCATTGGACTATCTCAAGGAGAAGCTGAATATGATCTGGATGTTCTCATTTAATCATCTAGCTTCTTGTCCAAGGGGCAAGGGCTGTTATTGGACTGGAAACACTATGGGAAGAGAGCTCCTGTTTCCTAAGGCTTTTTACATTATTCTGCTCTGTTTCTAGAGTACTGGTTGGTAATATTTTGATAAGGGGGCATCTCATGTCCAACAACTGTAAAGATGTTAAATCTTACTTTAACATTAAACAGTTTTGTGGTTTGGGATTTTGTATCAAGTTATCATTGGTTTCCTCTCATTATAACAATTGCCATTAAAAACCTTTTTATTAAACACACAGAAGAAGGAAAACAGCTGAAGCAGTTGAAACATAAATAATTATGTAAGGCTTTCATTTTAACAATTGACTGTTCGGAGGAAAAGAAAGTTCATTTGGATGGTCTTGAGGTCTTGTTGCTGTTGAAGTCTGATCCTATTTCCTTGTAAAATGAAACAAGACAAACTCACACAAAAGGGAAAGATTAGCAAAGAAAGGACTTCTATCTGGTGCTTTCTTCTGCTGTCACAGTCAAACTGCTGGGAAAGTATAGACTTGTCACACAGTTGTATCCACCTTTCCAAGACCAGGCAAACGTTTACCAGCATCAGGCTGTTTAAGGCATTGCTTTTTAGCTAGCCTTTCTGGTCATGGGACTTGCAGCAGTGTTACACAGTCAAGACAAATCTACTCTTGCAAGCCAGAAAGAGAGAAGTGAGAGAGAAGAGAATGAGGTGGAATGGGGAGATGACGTGACTGAGTGGGCCACAGCCGGAAACTCTGACTTGCATCCTAGATGTTTTATTAAGAAGGTAGCTGAAGCTGTTAGTGCCATGTAGGTTTTCCCCTTGGTGTGGTCAGGACATCTTTCAGGATCCGGTGATTTAAGGCACTCATCTTGGGGATAGGAGATGAGGGTTCAGATCCCTCCTTTGAATCAGGCAAAGAAGAGTTGAACCCACATCTCCTACCTCCCAGGTGAGTGCCTTAATCACCCGTCATTCTCTGTCTCTTTGGTCCCATGAATATTTAAGTATTTATACAAAGTGGAAAAGTTTCAACAGGAGCAATTGAGAGCAACCCATCTCCGAATAGGCAACAGCTTAGCTATTATGATGCTCACCTGAGAGGAGGAAGATCTGAGTTCAAGTCCCTGCTCCATACTGGGGATTCAGACCTGGGTCTCCCATGCCCTAGGCAAGTCCCCTAACCACAGGGATAAAGGTGGAGGGGAGGGAAGATGCTCATTTTCTTTTCTGAAGCTGAATTTGTTCAGATTTTACTGAAAAATCAATTCATCCAACTCTACCAGCTGGTGTGGGCAGCAGCAGTGATGATAGTGAAGCTCGCTTCTTCCAGTCCCCCCCAAACTGCTGTGCCCTTCAGTGATTTTTTGTCCCCACCCACACCGCAATAAGCAATGTCCAGAAACAGAAGAAAACTTCATTCCCAACTTTAACCAATAAACATATCTTGGTGATTTTAACTTCTTCCCATTTCTAGAATCTTTCAGCCTGTGCCAGGCAGTCTAGTTAATACCAATATTTGTCTTCAACTTTGCTAACTTACACTATATAATAAGATTTCAGGGTTGTCCCTCTGTGGGTCACTCTGAACTGTAGAATGTCTGGTTCAGTATGAAACAAAGGAAACCGCTAGGAGCATGACTGAGAGTTCTTTTTGTTCAGAATGTCACTGGGTTCAGTCAGCACTGGGATTCACTTTGTGACCATTCTGTTTTTTAGTTTTCAACCATTTTGATTTTACAAATTACACCAGTGTGACACCACAGGCTTTCAGCTAAAGTAAGGCATGTATCTATGACTTCCCAAGCGTCTTAGACCAGCGTTTCTCGAACTGGGTTCTGCGAGGGTACACCAGGGTGTCCACGAGTCATGTCCAGGGCCACCAACCCTGCTGATCAACAGGAGGCTCTGGGAGGGAGGGAGAGGAGCGGGGATGGGGAATGCTCGGGGGAGGGGGCAGAAAGAGGCGGGGTGGTGATGGGGTGGAGTGTGGATGGGGCCTGGGGCTGAGTAGGGGTTGAGCACTCCCAGGGAAAATCAGAAGCCGGCACCTGGGCGTTGAAGCTCACATTCTTACCCTTGCTTTGTGGTGTCGTATTATACATGTGTTTTCTGGTTTTATACACTCTTTGTTGTTGTTATAAGTGCCAATAATTATGGTTCACTAGTTAAAATGTAAAAATAATGGTGACTCAAGTGAAGGTGCATCATACTAGAGTTAAACTATTCAAACGTG
The DNA here is from genome assembly GCF_003597395.2 of Chelonoidis abingdonii. Taxonomy (NCBI): domain Eukaryota; kingdom Metazoa; phylum Chordata; order Testudines; family Testudinidae; genus Chelonoidis; species Chelonoidis abingdonii. The sequence goes on from NC_133777.1 coordinate 86,653,375, forward strand.
AACTAAAATGCAAAATACGTAAGTACTGTGACAAATACTTATTTTTGGATTTACAAGTGCAGATTCTGAAGACTGGCAGAAAGCACAGTGTGTTCTCTGCTGTGAATTATTATCAAACAAATGTATGAAACCAGTCAAATTTAGAAACTAAATATAAGCAACACGTGAACCAATCTTTCAAATTTTTCTAAAACAAGCAGTGAAAACTATGTGCAAGCCAGAAATTGATAACAAAAAGGCTGTGTTTGCTTCTTATCAAGTATCCCTACTAATAGCAAAGGCAAGGAAACCTGACACGATCGCACGGGAACTAATTGTCAACTGCAAAAGCAATCACCAGTGCAATGCTGGGGATAAAGCTGCAAAAGATTGAAATTTGATCTCAATATCCAACAACACTGTCACCTGTAGAATAGAAGATATGTCTGAATATAAAAGAGCAGTTAATTACAAGGGTACCTAAAAGCCAATATTATTCACTGCAACTGGATGAAAGTCCAGATGTTTCTGGCAATGCTAATTTGCTGGCATTCATTTGATAAAATTTGACAGTAGAATTAAGATTTCCTATTTTGCCATGCATTACCAACACATACTACCTTTGAAGCTGTGTTTAATAGTCTGGATGATTTCATAATAACAAATGAAATCAGGTCGTCAAAATAGGTAGGAATCCATAGTGATGAGGCTTGTGCAATGTCAGGAAAGTACAGTGGATTTGTTGCACGTGTTAAGGATCTCATACCTGTAGTTACATGGAATCATTACTGTATACCCCGAGAATCATTAGCTGTCAAAAAAAATGGCAGGAGAACTGAAGACAACACTGGATGAGGTGGTGAAAGTGATCAACTTTATTAAAGCTCATCCACTAAATTACTGCATCTTTAATGTCCTTTGCGATGACATGGGTAGTGATCATAAACAGCTTCTTTTACTTTCCGAAGTGCGTTGGTTGTCTTGTGGGAAAGTACTCAACTGCTTGTTTGAGTTGTGTGATGAAATATGAATACTTTTTCAAAGAGACATTTCAACTGAGTGAGAATTTCAGTAATTTTTCTCATGGTTAGCTATGGTAGCGTACTTGGCCAATATTTTTACCTATTCGAATGGACTAAATTTGACTTGTCCAGGGGTAGCTGTAACCTATATTTAAAGTTGAAGACAAAGCAGAAGCACTGATTAAAAAATGGGACTTTACGGTCAAATTTGTCTTCAGAACTGTGTGAGAGAATCATTTCCAACGCTGAACGATTTTCTTGAAACGTCAGAAGAAAAGCTCTGTGATGAAATACAAAATGTTCTCATTGAACATTTGCAGGCTTTGAAGAACAACTTCAGGGATTATCTTCCTCTTCCTGATTCCGGTAACAGTTGGATCAGGGATCCATTCAATGTTAGATGTCAACACCACCAAAAGTTTAACTTCATCTGAAGAAAATAGCCTTGTGGATCTTTCAAGTGACACCTCTTTTGAAATTGATTTTTCAATCAGTAGAGTCTGACAGACGTTTGGTTATGTCTGAGACCTGATTATGCCAAACTGTCAGCCAAAGCATTGAAGTATTAATGCCATTTTCCACAACATATTTCTGTGAATGGGCACTTCTATATGTGAAATCAAACTACAGAAATCGACTGACAGTAGAACCAGATCTAAGAATACAACTTTCCACCAATGAGCCAAACATTTGTGATCTTGTTTCGGCAAAACAACAACATCCTTCACATTTAATGTTTTGTTAGCTTGTGTGGGGTTTTTTGTGAAGTTTTCTAGCTGATTAGATTTAATGATGATAAGAATAAAGAATAGTTCCTTACCCAGACACATTTATGTATCTGTCTAATAGTAAATAACAAAATAAATAATAATGTTAGTGGTACAATAGTTTATAAATAATAGAGCTTTTCATGAACATGGAATTTTTTTCTTCAAATGTAAATAAACATCAGTAGGCTTGGTGGGCATCCATGAAAATTTTTAAATAAAAGTGGGGGTCCTCTGGTTGCTAAAGATTGAGAACCGATGTCCTAGACTATCATGATATCAGATATAACTCAGCCAATCATTACCTTTACTCTACAGCTAATTTGCATGCAACAGTTGCATTGGTTATATGAGGGACACTGCATGGATAGTGGATTACTTGACCCGCCTGCCTTACTTGTGCAACAGCACGGGCTTCCAGCTGCAAGTATTATGTAACAGGCTGAACTGGGCTTCTGTTACCTTGAACAATTTATAAAGGCTTCTGCACAGCAGTCCTGAGGCAGCCCAGAATCAAGAATGTTGTGGAGAAGCCTGTGTGTGGAATCGTGGCAGAAATTCTCCATTTGATCAGAGTTTGGTGTTAACAGTTTGTTGAATGTTGTCTTCTGGTAATATGGTGTTCACAGAATTGCACAACAAAAATGTTTGTGCAGTGAGGTGGCTTGCTTTCATATTTATTAGTTCATTTTGTTGTTGCAGGGAGAGGAAGAGTTTAACTTGCCCCAGCCACCCCGAGGCCGCATCCAGCATCGCCACATGCGAACCATCCGTGAAGTGCGCACAGTTGTCACACGTATCATCACAGATGTTTACTATGTAGATGGTGCTGAGGTAGAGCGGAAGGTGATTGAGGTAAATCCAGTTTCAGGGGTGAATGTGTAGTGATCTGTTTGCTGGAGGATAGATTAAATCCAAATGAGCAGGGACCTTGACTGCTGATATTTGTGTGGCCACAGGAAACAGCAGAGTCAACTTAACAGGCTCACATGCTCTGGCACTGATCTTTTCTCACCCCTATCAGATTTGAACATCTTTCATTAAGAATCACACCATGTTTAAACGAAAAGCTGCTTCCTTGTGTTGATGCCACGTTTCTTGTGTGGTGACCATATTACACTACACTGAAGTAATATCTGCTATTTCTCTCCTTCCTTTGACTAGGCCAGTAATGGACAGGTGTGAGGTGATGGAAGGTGCCTCACTTGCCTTCTGCAGAAAAAGATGGTTTAAGAACATAAGAACGGCCATACTGGGTCAGACCAATAGTCCATCTAGCCTAGTATTCTGTCTTCCAACAGTCACCAATGCCAGGTGCCCCAGAGGGAATGAACAGAACAGGGCAATTATTGAGTAATCCATCCCCTGTCATTTAATCCCAGTTTCTTGCAGTCAGACTAGGGACACCCAGAGCATGGGGTTGCATCCCTGATCAGCTTGGCTAATAGCCATTCCTGGACCTATCCTCCAGGAACATACGTAATTATTGTTTGAACCCAGTTGTAGTTTTGGCCTTCATAAAATTGAGATTTTCAGAAGGGTAAAAATTCCAAGAGGGAACAACAATCTTTAGTGATTTAACAAAACTGTGTAACTTAGTGCTGCATTATATTAATTTTGACGCTAACTCTCCATCTGGGAGATGGAGGAATCAGTAGAAACCGCCTTGATCGCTTTGCCAGAGCAAGAGACTTCGGAGGGGTTTCCATTCCAAACCCTAATATCCTATCAGAAAAGTCTCAAAAACATTCCCTTCAATGTTCTCTCAAATTTTTCCCATCTATGTGCGGAATGAATTTTATGTGCACCAATATGGATGTGATGTGTGGCAGGGATGGGGCCAAGGAGTTTGGAGTGTGGGAGGGGGCTCAGGGCTTGGGCATAGAGGGTGCGGGCTATGGAGTGGGGCTGGGATGAAGGGTTCAGGGTTTGGGAAGGGGCTCTGGACTGGGGCAAAGGGTTGGGGTGCAAGCTTTGTGGTAGGGCTGGGGATGTGGGGTTGGGGTGCAGGCTGCCCAGGGCTGTGGCAGGGAGAGAGGACTCCCTCCAGCCCTTTCTTCCCGCAGCAGCACCTGAGCTTGGGGAGAGCGTCTCTCTCCTTGGCTGCAGCAGCCCTGGGACTGGGGGAGTCACTGCAGCCCTACATGCTCCAAGCTTCCCCATCATCACCCCCTATGTCACCCCATGCCCCTTAGTGCACTGTGCACACCTGTGCGGCCCTTGGTGGCCTCCTGTACAGGCATGCACCTTAGAGGGAACGTAGCTTGGGGCATTAAAACATCTTATGCTTTCAGGCTGAGAGCCATGTTCTTATATCTTACAAAATAAGATGAGCCCTTATACAGATATATGACCCTATATAAATGAGATTAATTACTACTACTGTTGTGTGAACATACACCTGCATTAAGAAATAGTGTGCCTTTTTGGTATTCAGACAACTGGCAGGTTAGGTTTAAATTGCAACCATCCCTGGGACTCTGCTGTTGCTGAGAGTGAGGAACGTTCGGCCCATCTGAAGAACAGTGGTGTAGAAAGTGGCTGACTGAAAATTAAGACATGTCTAAATGGCGAGTTAATGCATGGTAAGCTGGGGTGTGAAATCTGCAGCGATCCAGTGTACCGTGCACTAACTGTCTGCATACTGGGTGCATAACTGGTTGGAAAACCATTCCCACAGAGTAGTTATCAGTGGTTTGCAGTCAAGCTGGAAGGGCATATCGAGCGGGGTCCCACGGGGATCAGTTCTGAGTCTGGGTCTATTTAATATCTTCATCAGTTATTTAGATGATGGCATAGAGAGTACACTTATAAAGTTTATGGGGATACCAAGCAGGGAGGGGTTGTAATTGCTTTGGAGGATAGGATTAAAATTCAGAATTATCTGGAAAAATGGTCTTAAGTAAATATTTTGAAATTCAATAAGGACAAATGCAAAGTAGTCCATTAGGAAGGAACAATTAGTTGCACACTTACAAAACTGGAAATGACTGCCTAGGAAGGAGTACTGCAGAAAGGGCTCTGGGGGTCATAGTGGATAACAAGCTCAATATGAATCAGCCATGTCACACAGTTGCAAAAAAAGCGAACATCATTCTGGGATGTATTAGTAGGAGTGTTGTAAGCAAGACACAAAGTAATTCTTCCACTCTACTCTGTGCTGATTAGGCCTCAACGGAAGTATTTTCCAGTTCTGGGCGCCACATTTCAAGAAAGTTATGGACAAACTGGAGAAAGTCCAGAGAAGAGCAACAAAAGTGATTAAAAGTCTAGAAAACATGGCTTGTGGGAAGATTGAAACAATGGGGTTTGTTTAATCTGGAGAAGAGAAGACTAAGGGGGTGGGGAGATAACTTTTCAAGTACATAAAAGGCTGTTACAAGGATGAGGGAGAAAAAATGTTCTCCGTAACCAAGTTTTTAAGTGCTTGTATACCAGTGTTAGAAGTCTAAATAATAAAATGGGTGAACTAGAATGCCTCATGTTAAATGAGGATATTGATATAATAGGCATCACAGAAACTTGGTGGAATGAGGATAATCAATGAAATACAAGTAATACTGGAATACAAAATACACTGGAAGGACAGAACAGGTTGTGCTGGTGGGGGAGTGGCATTATATGTGAAAGAAAGCATAGAGTCAAATGAAGTAAAAATTGTAAATGAATCAAACCTGTACCAGAGAATCTCTATAGATAGAAATTCGATGCTTGAATAATAAGGATATAGCAGTAGGGATACATTACCAACCACCTGACCAGGATGGTGATAGTGACTCTGAAATGCTCAGGGAGATTAGAGAAGCTATTACAATAAAAAACTCAGTAATAATAATAATCGGGGATTTCAATTATCCCCATATTGACTGGGTACATGTCACCTCGGGACGGGATGGGTTAAAGTTTTATCGACACCTTAAATGACTGCTTCTTGGAGCAGCAGATCCTGGAACCCACCAGAGAAGAGGCAATTCTTAATTTAGTCCTAACTGGAGCACAGGATCTTGTCCAAGAGGTGAATATAGCTGGACCTCTTGGTAATAGTGACCATAATATAATTAAATGTAATATCTCTGTGGCAGGAAAAACACCACAGTGGCCCAGCCCTGTAGCATTTAATTTCAGAAAGGGGAACGACACAAAAATGAGGAGGTTAGTTAAACAGAAATTAAAGGGTAGTGCCAAAAGTGAAATCTCTGCAAGCTGCATGGAAACTTTTTAAAGACACCATAATAGAAGCTCAATTTATTATCTTTTTTAATTTGGGGTATACATTTAAGAGAACTAAAAAAGAGCCACTGTGGCTAAACAACAAAGTAAAAGAAGCAGTGAGAGGCAAAAAGGCATCCTTTAAAAAATGGAAGTTAAATCCTGATGAGGAAAATAGAAAGGAGCTTAAATTCTGGCAAATGAAATGTAAAACTATAATTAGGAAGGCCAAAAAAGAATTTGAGAAAGTTAGCCAAAGACTCAAAAAGTAATAGCAATTTTTTTTAAGTACATCAGAAGCAGGAAGTCTGATAATCAACCAGTGGGGCTACTGGACAATCAAGATGCTAAAGGAGCACTTAAGGACGATAAGGCCATTGCAGAGAAACTAAATGAATTCTGTAAAAGCAGCAGAGAGTCTTGTGGCACCTTGTAGACTAACAGACCTTTTGGAGCATGAGCTTTCGTGGGTGAATACCCAGTTTGTCGGATGCCTCCGACGAAGCGGGTATTCACCCACGAAAGCTCATGCTCCAAAAGGTCTGTTAGTCTATAAGGTGCCAAAAGGCTCTTTGCTGCTTTTAGAGATCCAGACTAACACCGCTACCCTTCTGATAAATGAATTCTTTGCATCGATTTTCACAGCTGAAGATGTAAGGGAAATTCCCAAACCTGAGCCATTCTTTTTAGGTGACAGATCTGAGGAACTGTCCCAAATTGAGGTATCATTAGAGGTGGTTTGGGAACAAATTGATAAACTAAACAGTAATAAGTCACCAGGACTAGATGGTATTTACCCAAGAGTTCTGCAATTTTGCATTTGAGTTCCTTCAGAACTACTAACTGTAGTCTGCAACCTGTCTTTTAAATCAGCTTCTGTACGAGATGACTGGGGGATAGCTAATGTTGACACCAATTTTTAAGAAGGGCTCCAGAGGTGATCCCTGTAAGCCTGACTTCAGTTCCAGGCAAACTGGTTGAAACTAAAATAAAGAAGAATATTGTCAGACACATAGATGAACATAATTTGTTGAGGAAAAGTCAACTTGTTTTTTGTAAAGGGAAATCATGCCTCACCGTGGTACTAGAATTCTTTGAAGGGGGTCAACAAGTATGTGGACCAAGGGGATCCAGTGGATATAGTGCACTTAGATTTTCAGAAAGCCTTTGACAAGGTCCCTCACCAAAGACTCTTATGCAAAGTAAGCTGTCATGGGATAAGAGGGAAGGTCCTCTCATGGACTGGTAACTGGTTAAAAGATAGGAAACAAAGGGTAGATATAAATAGTCAGTTTTCAGAGTAGAGAGAGGTAAATAGTGGTGTCCACTAGGGGTCTGTTCTGGGACCAGTCCTATTCAGCATTCATAAATGATCTGGAAAAGGGGGTAAATAGTGAGGTGGCAAAATGTGCAGATGATACAAAATTACTAAAGATAGTTAAGACCCAGGCAGACTACAAAAAGTTACAAAACTGGGTGACTGGTCAACAAAATGTCAGATTAAATTTAATTTTGATAAATGCAAAGTAATGCACATTGTAAAGCATAATCTCAATTATACATATAAAATTATGGGGTCTAAATTAGCTGTTACCACTCAAGAAAGAGATCTTGGAATCATTGTGGATGGTTCTCTGAAAAGGTCCACTCGATGTGCAGCGGCAGTCAAAATTAAGCAAAGAGAATGCTGGGGATAATTAAGAAAGATAGTAGGACAGAAAATATCATGTTGCCTCTATATAAATCCATGGTACGCCCACATCTTGAATACTGTGTGCAGATGTGGTCGCCCCATCTCAAAAAAGATGTATTAGAATTGGAAAAGGTTCAGAAGAGGGCAACAAAAATGATTAGGGGTATGGAACAGTTTTCGTAAGAGGAGAGATTAACAAGACAGGGACTTTTCAGCTTAGAAAAGAGATGGCTAAGGGGAGTTATGGTTGAGGTCTATAAAATCATGACTGGTGTAGAGAAAGTAGATGAGGAAGTGTTTACTACTTCTCATAACACAAGAACTAGGGGTCACCAAATGAAATTAATCGGCAGCAGGTTTAAAACAAATAAAAGGAAGTATTTTTTCACACAGCGCACAGTCAACCTGTGGAGCTCCTTGTCAGAGGATGTTGTTAAGGCCAAGACTATAGAACTAGCTAAATTCACGGAGGATAGATTCGTCATCCATCCAGCTTTTGCCAGGATGGAACAGGCAATGGGTGTCTCTGCCTTTCTGTTTTGCAGAAGCTGGGCCTGGCAACGGGAATGGATGCATTGTGATTATCTGTTTCTGTATCATTATTCCTCTGGCGGCACCTAGCACTGGCCACTGTCGGAGACGCGCCTTTGGCTAGATGGACCTTTTCGTCTTGCCCAGTAGGGCATTATTCTTATATTCCTTTACTTCTGGGAGACAGAACAAGAAGCAATGGCTTATATTGCGCAGGGCTGTTTAGGTTGGACATTAGGAAAACTTCTGTCAGGGTGGTTAAGCACTGGAATAAATTGCCTTGGGAGGTTGTGAATCTCCATCATTGGAGATTTTTAAGATCAGTTAGACAAACACCTGTCAGGGATGGTCAAATAACTTCTCTGTCATGAGTGCGGAAATGGACTAGATGTCTCTCGATGTCCCTTCCAAGATCACCCCATTTCCAGGAGCTTTATTTCTCCTGTAAGAGACCTTCCTGAGGAAGAGCCTGTCTTGCACTCACACACAGTTTACATCTTACAACAGCACTGACCGTACCAACACTGGACCCAAGTCTGCTTTTCCTTCTCAGGAGACTCAGCACCGTCGCAGAAACTACTCCTTCTGTACCGCCCTTTATCCAGTTCCCAGGAGAACCACACAGCCACCCCTTCACTTGACTCAGTCACTCAGACTCATATTACACTTGTTGACTCCTCTACTGGCATAGTGAGGGCCCTGGATCAGTTACCCCCCCTCTTCGGAATCTACTCGACCTGTAGGAGTTTGGTCATGTGCCCGTCTCCCTCCCCCCCCCCCCAATTAATTTACTAATAACATGTATGCTAATAACCATCAGATCTACTCCTGAATCTGATGAGGAGGAATGTCTTTTGTGAGACTGCCCATTCCACTAGGCACAATCCACATCTGTTGCCCTGCTTTAGAACATGCCCACTGCAGACATTTGAAAAGCTAATGCCTGGTCATTATGTACTCTTTTTTTCTCAGCACCATGCTGTTGTGCATGCTTCCAGGGCAGGTGCAGCTGTTCTCCAGTCTGTACCAGATCTGTCTTCAGCACCCACGTCCACCTAATGTGGAGCATCCACAGGCACAAATACTCGAAGAAGGAGTGACTACTTACCTGTAGAGTAACTGCTGCTGTTCTGGATGTTTTGTCTCAATGGACACTCCACTTTTCTCTCCTTTCCCTCTATTTTGGAGTCCTTGCCATGCCAAACTTTGTAACTGAGAGAGTTGCATATATGCCCTCTGATCGGAGCACGAGGATATACAGGATGCAAGTCCAGACCCCATGGGCATTGGTACCAAAAATCTGATTGAAAGGAGGTATGCATACACACCTAGTGGAGCACCTTTAAGAACAAAACACGTCAAAGAATTTGTTACTGTAAAGGTAAATTAATCTCTGGTTTTCCAAAACCACTTCAAGAGGCTCACCAAGAGCTGGACATGCAGGAGAAACAACATAAACTGTTGAATACACAGCAACAACGGGCATGATAGCAGTGTCCATTAATGAGGGTCTCCTTGCGCCTTCTAAGGTGATCTGGCATATTCTGACTTCCATCCCACCTACCTCAAAGAAAGTGGACAGAAAATAGTAGGACCCTGCAAAGGGATTTGAGTATTTCTTTCAATGTCTGACCTCTGACTTCCTGGGGGTGCAGGTGATTCAGTAGAAATCTAAAGAGCTTCTAAAAATGCCCCTTGAGAGGAGGATTTGAAAAGATTGGATCTCTTTGGCGGCGAGATCTATTCCTCTACCTGCCTCCAAATGAGGGTGGCAGATTTATCAAGCTTTGCTCTCAAAGTATGATTTTTCTTCTTTGGGGAGACAAAGATGGACCTCTTGCCACAGGACCAGCAGGAGGAACTGAGAACCTTGATGGCAGAAGGACCGCTGATGGCCAGGACCTTCCTGCAAGCCACTCTGGATGCCTTGGATATGGTGGAAAGACCATGGCATCCACCGCTGTCATGAACCATGCTTCTTGCCTCCATCTGGTATCCTACAGTAGGTGCAAACTGCCACAGACCACGTCCTGTTTAAGTGGGCTTATCTGTTTGCCAGTATTATGGATGAAGCGTTCCACAGTCATAGGGACAGTAGTGCGATTCTTCAGTCATTGGACCTCTTCTATTCTCATGTTGCAGAGAAAACAGAGACAGCAGCCTTATTGCAACTGCAAATGCCAGATACAGTAGCACATGTCTGAGCCCCGGCACAGGAGAAGGAGATTCCACAGGCATCAATCATCAGCTCCGTCTTGCTCCATCCGACATGCATCAGAACTGGTTTTTGGAGGGAGGTACAGCGTGTGTCTGGAGCGCTATGAAACCTCCTACAGATCCTACTTTCCTCAACCTGTTGGGAACCTTTCTTCTTTTTTTCTGGAAGACTGGATGGAATATCTTAAGGACCCACTGGCCTGAGATTAGTAAGCTTAGACATATTCCATTTGGTTCCAGTCTCTGCCTACCCCCTGCTTCCTTGTCCCTTTTCAGGGACTGCTCTCTTGAGTCTTCTGGAACAGGAAGTGAACTCCTTAATACATCTTGGGGCTGGGGAGGAAGTACCCTCAGAATTCAAAAGAAGAGGCTTCTATCCCCTCTACTTTCTGGTTCCAAAGAAGAAAGGGTGTTGGGGGTTAATTCTTGACCTTTGAAGTCTCAATATCTTCATTCAGTGTTTCAGATTTACTATGGTTACCCTATTTGCTGCTATAATACTCTCCTTTGTTCTCTTAGACTCTCAGCTCTTGACCTTCAGGACCTGTATTTTCACATCTCTATTCACCTGACTCACAGAAAGTACCTTAGATTTTTGTTTTGGATCCTTCACTGACTTGATGTAAGCATGAAAAGGGATACATTTTTTTGAACTTGCCAAGGTGCCTCTTAGATTTAAAGCTGAAATCTAACAAACTAGGTTTGTCAGTTGGATAAGTGTTTATAGCCAGCGTAGAATGGAATGTTTTAGGATAGTCCCTTATTTAGTCCAGGGACTGTTAGCTTACTAATTTTTCTAATGCTGGGTTCTTGTCAAATCAACTTTTAACTTGAAAAGTATTTCTTAAATCAGGACACTTGCTGATTCTTCAACAAACAATTTATTAGTTCACCCAGAACCACGTTAGTATACAATCAGTAGTTCAGTCCTCGAACCAATCCTATTCAACTTATTCAGAAATGATCTGGAGAAAGGGGTAAACAGTGAGGTGGCAAAGTTTGCAGATGATACTAAACTGCTCAAGATAGTTAAGACCAAAGCAGACTGTGACGAATTTAAAAAAGATCTCACAAAACTAAGTGATTGGGCAACAAAATGGCAAATGAAATTTAATGTGGATAAATGTAGAAACACATGGGGAAAATAAACCCCATACTATACATAACAATATGATGGGAGCTAGATTTAGCTACAACGAGTCAGAAAAAGATCTTGGATTCATCATGGAAGTTCTCTAAGATGTCATGCAAATGTTGCGGATTAAGCCCAACCAGAATCCTTTAAGGAACCATTAAAAGGGATAAGAGTAAGACTGAGAATATATATTATTGCCCTTGATATAAATACAATGTACGCCACATCTCCGAATCAACTGCGTAGCAATGTTGTCTCCTCAACTCAAGGATAGTACTGCACTACTAAAAGTTCAGCAAAGAGCAACTATAATGATTGGTGGATGGTTTGGAACCGGGTCCCATCTAGAGGAGAGATTAAGAGCTAGGACTCGTCAGCTGAAAAGAGTAGACTAGGGTGGATTATAGACGGTCTATTACAAAACTCATGAGTGATGTGCGAGAAAAGGGATTAAGGAAAAGTTTATTTACTTATTCTCCATACAAGAACGAGGGTCACCAAATGAAATTAATAGGCAGCAGGTTTAAAACAAATACAAGGAAGTTCTTCACGCAGCGCACAGTCAACTTGTGGAACTCCTTACCTGAGGAGGTTGTGAAGGGTAGGGCTATAACAGCATGTAAGAGAGAACTGGATAAATTCATGGTGGTTAAGTCCATTAATGGCTATTAGCCAGGATGGATAAGGAAGGGTGTCCCTAGCCTCTGTCTGTCAGAGGATGGAGATGGATGGCAGGAGAGCGATCACTTGATCATTGCCTGTTAGGTTCACTCCCTCTGTGGCACCTGGCATTGGCCACTGTTGGTAGTCAGATACTGGGCTAGATGGACCTTTGGTCTGACCCAGTACGGCCGTTCTTATGTTAGAACTCAAGTGTAGACATAGCTACTGTTCTGGGTGTGTGCTATACACACAATAAAGTCTTTCAAGCCATTATCTCAGACTGTAGAGTTGAGGCTCAGCAATTACACCAAGAAACAATGGAGATTACTAATATTTCTTATTACATTAACTTACAATAGTCAATTCAGTCCTTTAGTACCTAACACATTTATCACACTTCCAAGGATGCTCTTGTCTTTAAGGCATTTTTAAGAGTGTGCTTATTACTGTTTGGATGGATTTGTCCAAAAAGGGCAAGTTTAGAATATCAAAAGCAATTACTTATGTTTTTGTAGTCTATAGGTATATGTATTTGCTAGGTAAGACATAGGTATAAGTTAAGACAGTAACGCAATGTGTCTACAAACCTCAAGGCCTGCAAAACAATAGTTTAGCTAAACTAATCAAGGCCTAAAAAGCCTTAGGACAAGCAGCTAACCAAGAGTAACTCTTGATCAGAAGCTGGGAATGGGTGACAGGGATGGATAACTCAATGATTACCTGTTCTGTTCATTCCCTCTGAAGAACCTGGCATTAGCCACTTTTGAAAGATAGGATGCTGGGCTAGATGGACCTTTTGTCTGACCCATTATGGCCGTTCTTGTCAGAAGATAGAATGCTGTAATGACTAAACTGCTGATTGGTAACCATAAGATGTACTTGTTGATGCTAGCTTGAGATATTTTAAGTTAGTAACATAAGCAGAAGTCCAACTGTAAGAATGCCATGGTAACTAATTAACATATATGCTAATAAGCTTGAAGTAAAAGGCCTAGTAACTTATGGGAAAAGGACACTCCAACCTTTGTGGGGTGTGAAAGTTCAAATAATGAAATGGATCTGAAACCTCTAATGAATATGCATCATGGGCATCAGCATAACCCGTTGTAAAAGCTATATCCTGGCCTACGGGCCTTGGGAGACACCAGGATGATACCTGATGATGGTGATGAAGGAGATAATGACTAACAATGGGTTACTGCAAAGGATGGTGTGAGTAGATGGATGCTCAGATGTTCATTTTATATCATCTCTGGATTGAAGTGTTTGTGATTTTTCCGACCTGCTAATAACTATTGCAACCAGGAAAGGTTTTTCCTCAGTGTGTGATGCTCCTGTGGACATTGGGCTTCCCAGATTGATAGTAATTCTAATAAATTTGGGCCTGATCTTGGAATGAAATCCTGCCAAACCACAAAGTGGTTAATTAGGGATTCTTAAATAATCAATATAACTAATATACAATCAACAGATCAGGCAACATTGTTTTCAGTCTCTCTAATATACTCTTAAGTTAGGCAGCAGTAAGCATTTTATTTCTCTTGTAACTTTTTTTTTTACTTTTATGCCTTATTACTTGTACTCCTTTAAAATATCTCTTTTTAGTTAATAAACTTGTTTTATTGTTTTAGCTAATCGAGTGTGTTCAAGTTGAACTGTCTGGGAGACTCCATTTGGTGTAATAAGTTGTGTGCCTATTACTCCCATAAAGGAATAACAGATTTCACATATTTGTACTGTTCAGGAGAGGGCTGGGCAGTACAGGCCATAGTTTTCTGGAGAAAATCTGGGACTAGGGGTCACCCTGCAGCATAACCAAGGCTGGTAAGACTTCCATGCTGGAGGCTGTGAGCAGTCCAGGTTGGAGACTACAGCAGCAAAGCATTGTAAAGGGCACGCAGGTTACAAGGTAAGGGTAACCCAGCTACTCATTAGTCTGGATTGTACCCTGCTATGCCAGGAGGTAACCCTCGTTAACCTGTTTCCTTCAATTCCTTCCTACTTCATCCTGGCACCTCAATTTCATGCTTACTGTGTTAAGTCTTCGTTTCAGACTCATGGGAACCTGTTCGTTCCTCCACCTGTCCTTCAAGACATCTTTCCTCGTTGTAGTCACTTCAGCCAGGAGAGATAGGGAGGTAGATGCCCTCATGTCTAGCCTACTGCACAGTGTTCTATCCAAACAAAGTTATTTTGCATCCCCATTCTGTTTCATCGGCGTTCCAAATCCCTCAGGACATCCAACTACCAGTCTCTTACCCCAAGCCTCACTCTTTAAGGCAGGAGGCCAGTCTCCATACTTCGGATATAATTAGAGCTCTGTCTTTCTATCTACACAGGACTACACCCTCCAGGGTTTCTCCCAGGCTCTTCCTCTCCTTTGCTGAGAGGATGAGGGTTCACTCTTATTTCCACCAAGAGACTACCTAAATGAGTTTTGGGGTATATTCTGGCATGGTATGCATCCTCTGGTGTACACTTCCTCCTAAAGTCACTGCTCCTTCCAGAAGGGCTCAATCAACTTCCATAGCCCTCCTTAGGCAGGTATTAATCAAGGACATTTGTAAGGCAGCCCACTCATCCCCCATGAACATGTTCTTATAGCATTATGCCTTAGTACAGGCCTCCAGAGCAGATGCAGACTTTGGTGAGGCTGTTCTATCCTCTGAACTGAATCTATCTTCTCAGCACCCTCCTTTGCATTGTGATGTGGCTGAGGAATCTCCTCATGTGGAGTGCCCATAGGATAGTAACTCCAAGAAGGAGGAGGTTACTTACTATGAACAGTAACTAGAAGGCTTTGAGATGTTTTGTTGCTATAGATGCTCTGCTACCAATCCTCCTTTTCCTTCTGCTTTGTAAGTTTACCGTGCTTTGAGGTTGAGAAGGAAGTGGAGTGGTGCGGTCTGCTCCTTCCCATATGTCCCCGTATTGGAGCACAAAGAGGCATACGGTGCAGGCATGGACCTGCGGGTACTGCTAATGAAAAAATCTTCAGGCAAGAGTATGTATGGTTGCACATATGCCCTCAGGTGGAACTTCCATAGGAAGCAAATATCTTAAAGAATTCCAGTTATTGTACAAGGGAACTGACCTCTCCTCACTCACATGGAGCTCATCCAGCACCTTTCTGAGTTAGGGGTCCCTCTCTTGGATCTGTCCAGACTCTTGGGCTGGATTGATGTATTCAGGTTCATGTGATACGAACACGATCTCCTCTTCTCTCAGAGCTCTTATCTGACCTCTAGAGACCCTCCATCAACATACAGCTTCTGTCTCACATAGACTGACCTCTCCTTTTCAGGAAACTGAAGAGCCCGTAGTGGATTGCCAGGAGAGTGAGACAGACATCTCCCCCTCCCGAACAACAGGGGGCTCGTCACTGACCTCCGGGGACCTTGGTGACATCAGCTCCCTTTCATCCAAGGTCTCAAGTCTCCATCGTACATCTAGTGGAGCCAGTAGTAGCCTGTCAGCTACACATGGTGGCAGTAGCTCAGGGAGGGGAACTGGATCTTTCAAAGGGAAGGTCAGCGGAATGGAAGCTGGAGAGTTTGCCTTACCCAGTGGTCGAGGAGTCCTAGGAAAACTGAGGTGCGTATAATGTCTTGAGGAGAGAAAGGCAGGTGCTTCCTTGAGGAGTGGGGCTAGGGTAGGGTTGCCAGTTTTGTTTGGATGTATTCTTGGAGATTTCATCACATGACATAATATTTAATGATTAATCTTTAATTCCTGGAGACTTCAGGCCAATCCTGGAGGTTTGGCAACCTTAGGTTGGGGAGAGGGTGAGCTGCTAAGTCTCATGAAGACAAGTGGACGGTGACTGTCCGAAGGGTGGGGTATTGCATACATTTCCTGGGAGGGATCTGATTTGATATATGGAAAAGGGAAAATCTTCTGTGTTCTTTTTTTTTTTCCCAACCCCTCCTTTCTTCCTGAAAGGACAGAATTTGCCTCCCTTTGGTGCAGTGCTTCCTGTAGGCTTCATGAAACTCTGCCAGCAAGATGGCTGTCAGGCAAACTTCTCACCAGAAATCGGGGACACAGAAATTTGGAGGGAGTGGATTTGCTGATGGTTTCTTCTAGGGCAGTGAAATAATCTCTCTTAATTCCCTAGCCCTAGAAGAGGGGCTGGCCAGCCAGGGTCCCCTCTCAGGGCCAGTCAGACAGGAGCAACAGCATGTGAGGAGGATGAAGACGCAGCACTTGGCAGCCGACAGGGTGGGAAAACACCTCTTACACCCCGTGGGCGAGGGAGAAGGGGCCGCCCGCCATCTCGAGCAACTGGAACAAGGTATCCTGGAAAAGTAGGGTGGAACCGGGTCTCTATTTTGAATGAGCAAATAGGGAACAGGTGGCTGCATATGATTGGAGGTGTGGGTGAGAAGGGGCTCAATAGGGAACTGCAGGGATGAGCAGAGAGGTGGCTGGTTCATGGTTGGTGGGGGAGAAAGGAGTGGTTGTGCAAGTACCCAGCTTGGGAAATCTTCCTTTGATACATAATAGTTGCTTTCTCTGCTCCCCATGGAGCTCACGTTTTTTTTTTCTCTCCCTTTCCCAGGGATGCAGCTGGGAGTGGCCTGCTAGGGGTGGAAGATATCTCGACTACAGTGTCACCAGAGGAGAAGCCCTTTGTGCGCATTGTGGTTCACCCACCAGATGGTGGGGACAGATTTGATGCTGCTGGCCCTTGCACTTTGCGCCGAAGTGACTCTCCGGAAATTCCCTTGCAGGTGGTGGCAGGTCCCTCGGACAGTGCGGACTTATCCTCTGGGAGCAGCTTTGTGGGCCTGCGAGTTGTAGCCAAGTGGTCATCAAATGCCTACTTCTATTCTGGGACAATCACCCAGGATGTTGGGGCAGGGAAGTACAAGCTGCTCTTTGACGATGGATATGAGTGTGATGTCTTAGGGAAAGATATTTTACTCTGCGATCCCATTCCACTGGAAACTGAAGTGACTGCCCTCTCTGAGGACGAGTATTTCAGTGCAGGTAACAACCACTGTGCTCCTGCAGCTCAACTCCTCACTTCCTCTCCGGTCTGAAAAAGGCGAGTGGCCTTGGTCCAGGTCACTGAATCCAGCAGGAGCTGTCTGCTGGGAAGAGGGTGCCTGGCTGTGGGGTGGGGTCAGGAGCATAACATAAGAATGGCCACACAAGGTCAGAGCAAAGATCCATCTAGCCCAGTATCCTGTCTGCCAACAGTGAGTGCCAGGTGCCCCAGAGGGAATGAACAGAACAGGCAATCAAGTGATCCACCCCCTGTTGCTCATTCCCAGCTTCTGGCAAACAGGCTAGGGACACCATCCTATCCTCCATGAATATATCTAGTTATTTTTTTAAATTTGTTATGGTCTTGGCCTTCGCAGCGTCCTCTGACAAGGAGTTCCACAGGTTGACTGTGCGTTGTGTGAGGAGTCAAAGATCTTGTCAGTAAACAGTTCTAATTTGCTGTCTTGTCAGGTGTGGTGAAGGGACACCGGAAGGAGTCTGGAGAGCTGTATTACTGTATTGAAAAGGAAGGCCAGAGGAAATGGTACAAGCGTATGGCAGTAATCCTGTCCTTGGAACAAGGAAACAAGCTTCGGGAGCAGTTTGGGCTGAGTCCATATGAACCAATCACGCCTCTGACCAAGGCAGCTGACATCAGCCTGGGTAAGAGCTGTTGGAGGGCTTCCCAAACTGCATCCAAACCATGTGTTACTCCAGGTGTGAAGTCAGCTTATGGTTCTACTGGCAATACACTGACTTTGCTAGTCATATTTTGTCTATTTGCAGCCTTGAGGCATTGCATGATATCTATAAGAATTCAGTTGGAACTGACCCTGGACAGGCCCTAATTAAGCATGGATCATGCTTCTGCTGCTTCTGCTTTCTAGTGGTGCTCCAACAGCACTGTGTGTGGTCGCTGCACAGGTATGATTCACCTAGAAGGAACAGATGCCAAGAGGGGGAGGTTATTGGAAGAGAGGGAGCTGCAGAGGCATCTGTAGTACTTGCCTTAGCTCAATGAAGGGATGCCATATCAGCCCTCTCTGAAGGCAGATAAGGAAAAGTCAGTCTCATTGGGAGTGAACGAAGACACAAGATGTAGGAAAGCTGATTCTCTCCCGCTGGGCCAGGAGATGGTGTGTAAAGCTCTGTGTGCTCTGCGTATGAGGCTGTCTATCACTCTGGGATGGGTGATGTTTGTGGGTTTGGTAAGGGGAAGCGGGAGATGGTTGACTGGCCGCTGGCTTACTGTGGTTTAGATAACCTGGTGGAGGGGAAGCGGAAGCGACGCAGTAACTTTGGCTCACCTGGCACTTCCAGCAGCAGCACTACACCCACTCGCAAAGGACTAGAGAGTCCACGTGTTGCCCCAGGCCTGCTGTCTGGGAAGAGGAAGCTAATTGCCTCCGAAGATGAGAGATCCCCAGCCAAACGAGGGCGCAAGTCTGCAGCAATGAAACCTGGTAAGAACCTTCCATTCTGCACTAAACAAACTCAGGGGCTGCAGGCTTCTCTCCCGGCATGTGAAAATAGATTTTTTTTTCCCCCTGTCTCCTGAGTAAATATGTGGAACCCGCAGCCCCTGTGTTTGAGGCTATGCATCTCCCTGGATATGTAGAGCCTCTTTTACCTTGAATGAAAGGATTAAAAATAAGCTGCAATGCTGTCCCAAGTTCTGCCCATCCAAGATGTGCTTTGCAGAGTATTGTTCAGATGTTAGGGATGTAATCATTCCTCCCCTTTCTTGTATGTTTTGGATCAGCACTGAAATACCTAACAATATTGACATTTTGATTGACATTACTAGACTTCAGAATTAACACTCATGGAAATGAATGGGACAGCTGTCAATTTTCTGAGCTATTGTTTCAGGCTCTCTGCCCGCTGTAGCAGACGTTATTATGCTAGATACACTCCAGTTATCTTCTGAAGATTCTTTGCAACCATGAGGGCAAGAAACTTTTTTTTTTATTATTCTGGAGCACAAGGTGGCATCCACCAAGGAAAGTACCAGCATGGTGAGCCATCTGGAACAGCCTGAATTTATCCCTGATGCCATTGCATTGGGTGACCCGATCCTGGGGATTTCACAGCCGTTCCTTCTCTCCACAGGGGCTGTGAGGGCAGGTGAATTTGTGAGTCCTTGTGAAAGTGGAGATCACACAGGAGAGCCCTCGATGCTGCAGGAGCATCATGGGCCATTGCCCCACAACAAGACCCTCTTTCTGGGCTATGCTTTCCTTCTCACTATGGCAACCTCCAGTGACAAACTGGCTATTCACCAGAAGCCATCAGATGGTCCTGCAGGCAGTAGTGAGGAAGAGGAAGGTGAGATGAATCTTCCCCATTGTACTTCCAGGTGGAATCCTGTAGGTTTAGGGAAAGGGGCTGGGTGGTATCTGCTCAGGCATATATCCAAATTCATGTTGTCCCCAATTCTTTACTGTTTATCCCATTGTGTGTTGGGCCCTTCACAGAAATGAGCACAGACCCAGTCTCTGCTTCAGGGAGTTTAGCCAACAGTGAAGGATATGTCATTAGGAAAGGGGAGGCATGGATAGCTCAGTGGCTTGAGCATTGGCCTGCTAAACCCAGGGTTGTGAGTTTAATCCTTGAGGGGGCCATTTAGGGATCTGAGGCAAAAATCTACCTGGGGATTAGCCTTGCCTTGAGCAGGGGGTTGGACTAGATGACCTCCTGAGGTCCCTTCCAACCATGATATTCTATGAGAATTATGGTAACAATCGCAGGCTCTTCAATCAGTGAAGGAAATGAAGGTGGTGTAGCAGCTGGCATTACTGGCAGATTGCAGGAGGAGATATGGGAACAGAGTCTCTCTCAAATACAGGATGGGGCTGAGTGACTTAGGGCTTGAAAGCTGGAACAAGAGGCTTGAACTTGCCCTTGGCAGATACAGTGCTAATGTGCATGAACTTGATTTTAAAAGCAGCTGTTCAGATTCATGGGTTACCTAAGTGACCAGTTTGGCCAGAAGTGTACTTAGTTCTCTGCTGTATCTCCATGAGGTGCTCTGTGTCCTCACCACATGTTCCTGATATTAGAATCTTCGTGGGGTCAATCTGTCCCTCTCTGGTGGGCTGAGGGCATGGGCTGTGTATAGCTTAGGTAGCCAAAGCTTTTAGCTCTCTTCTCCTCCTGTTCTAGAATTCTCAATTCCTTACAACAAAGAGTACACAGCATTGCAGCTGCGAACTGGAGCCGGCTACATCCTGGAGGACTTCAATGAAACCCAGGTGAGGACATGCAGTCTGATTGCCCGAAATTTATTCCTACAGAAATGGTGAGAAGCTGAAACTATGTGAAGGGAGGGCACTACCCTGGAGAGTGGTTGGAGCAGTATAGAGCAGGACAATTGGAACCATGTTGTGATGGGTGGTGTAAGTAATGTTTGTGTAATGCCTGGAAATCTTGTGGGGAGAGATGGGTTGGATGATAGAGTGGGGCCCTAGTCTGTGAATAAGGCCCATGCACCTTTCTCTTCCTCTTTTGGGCGTCCCACAGCATTTGATGCTCTTGATCAAAAGCAGATGAAAGTCACTGATGACAAGTGCAAGGTAATTCACATTGAAGAAATCCTTTAAGCTGCTCTTGCACCTTACTGGGGTCCAAATTAACTTATCAACTTGGGGGAGACCTGTGGATTGTTGTGGACTGCTAAGACTGTTGTGAACAGAGATTGAAAAAATTCAGACTGTTGTTTAAAGAGGAGACAGAGGAGATGTGATGAGGAGCTCAAATTCACTGTCTGTCTCCTTGATGTCTGTATGACACCTAAGGAAATCGAAAGGCAACAAATTTAAAATCAATAAAACAAATTATCATAACAATTGTCTGGTCTGGAGACTAACTAATTCAGTTAGCCATTCCCGCAGAGTGTTTTGCTTCTATGCCACCATCCATAGCGTCTCTAGCTAGCTCTGCCTTATGAAGGGAAATAGGCTACAACCCCATAGGTGCGTTGGGCAGTCCTCCTCCTTTCTCTGCGCCTCCCTCCCCACCAGAGCTTAGAACCATCAGGAATGCCCTTAGACGCTTTTCCTCTCCCTTGACCTCTGCTGCCTTAGTACAGTCGGGCAACAGGCAGCAGTGATCTATATCAACAAGCAAGACAGGACCTGCAGTTCCTCTGTATAGGCAGAAGCCACCAGAATCCTCCTTTGGGCGGAAAAGAAACCATTCTCTCTCGGGACAGCCTATGTCAAGGGCAAGTTCAACACCCAAGTCAATTGGCTCAGCTGCTGTACTCTTTCCCCAGGGGAATGGGAACTGAACAACAGGATTCTCCCTCTAGTGCTTCTCAAATGGGGCTCTCCCCAAATAAATTGGTTGCTTCCAGCAAGAACAAAACATTGGATCTCTTCTGCTCCAGGCGCTGGAATCAACAGCCTTGAGGACAGATGACTCCCCATTCAGCTGATCTGACTTTCATTCCTCTGCCTCTTCTCACTAGAGTTGCTAGGAAGATCATGTTGGAGATGGTCAGGGAATCCCCAGAAGCCCTTAGCTAGCCTTAAAACTCCTGGATCCCTTGAATCCGAAAGTGTCTGAACTCCTTGGGAGCTACCTCTTTTGAAAGATCTCCTGATGAAAGGCCCAATGAAATACAAAGATCCAGACAGCTTCCAGCTTGAGGCTTTGAAACTTGAGGTTAAATCTCCAAATATTTGGATACTGTGATGCCTCTCTGGATTTTCCGGAAAAGATTCCACCTTGAGTTTAGAATATCTTTAGGTCCTGTATCACAGCATGAGGTGGTCCTTTAACAGGGCTGAGGGCTCAGCTGCACCGGAGTTGGCCTTCCTCCCCATATGGAGCCAAAGAGTCAGGTGACTAGGAGCAGGCCTGCTGAGGGTGTAAAGAGAGGAGCCCTGGGAAAGACAGACTACTGGTGAACAGGTGTGTGCTCATACTGTTTCTGAAGAGGCCAAAGAGGGCTGCAGTATGGAGAAGGCATGCTGTTGCTAAAGGAGTACAGAGGCAGGGTGAAGAGACAACACCAGGAAGAATGGTGATCTGTTGCTCCTGTTGAAGGAGGACCTGATGGAACATGGGAGAGCCAAGCTGAGAGGGACTGCTAGGAATCAATGTTCTTCGAAGGGTAGGAGGCCAGCTAGGAAGGCTAGTAGTGTAGGAAGAGGCCCTGGGAAAGAGTGCAAGTCCTTTTTTGTTTGGTTACAGGGACAGGAAGTCCCAGGGTGGGGAATCATTGAATAGGTTGGGCCTTGGGTTCCCCCATACTGCCATCTTATGAGATGAAACAGTGATATTAAGGAGAGGAGTGGTAGACTGACAAAAGCCCAGGAGGGCCATAGCTCACCTCAGAAGATTTATTGGACTTTAGGAACCTGGAAGGGGTGGACTTTTCAGGCTTAGCCAGATGACCAAGTCACCTTAACCACCTGACATCACAGAAGACTGAGGGAATATACTTCACATGCGATGCCTAAGTGGATGGCTAGTGGAGTATAATCCTGCAGGGAGCAGCTGCACACCTCTCCTCCTGCTCTCTGTGCCTCCTGAGGGCTCTTAGTTGCACTCCCCCCCCCCCCAAGAGTTTTTATGGAAGGATACTTCCTGCTGCCTCAGTAGTACCAGGCTCTGAAGCTGTTTCTTTGCCTCCCCCACAGTGTAACGCGGCATATCAGTGTCTCCTGATTGCAGATCAGCACTGCCGAACCCGGAAGTACTTCCTGTGCCTTGCCAGTGGAATTCCCTGTGTATCTCATGTCTGGGTCCGTGACAGTTGCCATGCCAACCAGCTTCAGAACTACCGTAATTATCTTCTCCCAGCTGGCTACAGCCTCCAAGAGCAAAGGCTGCTGGAGTGGTAAGCACTGAGTAACCAGGATCTGAAGGCATAGGTAGGGTTAAAGTAAGAGGGTTGTTATGAGGATAAATACACTAGTGATTGGGAGGTGCTGCACTACTGTGATAATGGGAATCACAAGTACCTAGATAGAAGGGGGAACATAACTCCCTGTTTTCTCCCTAATGTGTGGGAGCAATACTTTGGGGTTGTGCAGTGAGCAGACCATTTCCTGTGACAATCTGCCTTTAGCTCTGGACACAAGAAGAAGCAAAACTGAAGTAAGGAAGAGAAGAGCAGCTGGAGCTATCTAACAGAATTCTCTAGTTGGGAAGGTCTGTGTCTATAGCAGACACTCTCCCCACCCATAGGACAGAAATTATTCTCTGCTCCACGTGATCCTGGGCTCCATCAGAACAAGGACTTTTGAGGA
This sequence comes from Chelonoidis abingdonii, assembly GCF_003597395.2. Taxonomy (NCBI): domain Eukaryota; kingdom Metazoa; phylum Chordata; order Testudines; family Testudinidae; genus Chelonoidis; species Chelonoidis abingdonii. The sequence goes on from NC_133777.1 coordinate 86,676,843, forward strand.
GCAAACAGGTTAAATATATGCAGTTAGAGGGAGCTGTATTCCTCACTCTAGTTTCTGGAGCAGATTCTAGAATCCCCCCCTCTCCCCCCCCCCCGCCAGCTTTCACCAGCCAATCTCTTTTGTCCCCTCTGCTTACCTCCTGTGCTTCCATATTCTGGGGCCAGTGTTTTCCAGGTAGTAGAAAAAAGGGAATTCTGAGGAAGGTCGAACTCCAACAGCATGAGTGAAGGGAAATTAGTTAAAATCAAGGACAACTTGGGGAGGGCCCCATGGAAGAGACTTGAAGATGTCTGAAGCAAGTGATTTCATGAGTGAATGAAGAAAGGGAAGAGTGGACACAGGCGCAGATAGAGCCTTTTTTTCAGTTCCCAGAACATTAGAATTACTTGGTTTGACAGGCCCCAGAGGGGTTACCCAGCCCATGAAAACTAGATGTATTGTAAAATTTGAATTACAATTGTAGTCAATTAAGGAAAGCAGCAGGTGTTGGCTATGGACTTGAGTAAAGCAGCTGACAGCTTATCGTATTCCTTGAGATTGGCTGTGTAGTGGATGCAGCAGAGTTGCACAACAGTATCTATTATATTAAATATTAATCTGGTAAGGGAAAGGTTAACATGTTAGTTGGACTAGCAAATACATACTAAGCTGAGAGGACAGAAAAACACAGAGGGAATTAGAAAGAGACTTATTTCCTTCATATTTCCGAGGAGATTCTTTGGGGAAAATGCAGCTAATACATCTGGGGCAGAAATAACCCAACACTCCCAAATACTCACTGGGCAGGAGAAATCTGAAATGCAGGAATGTGGGCTTGCAATGAGATATGGCAGTAGGAGGCCTGCAATTTTGGCTTCATAAACAGTGGCATCTCTAATTTTAGTTATCCTCTTAATTGAACAGGGAAGTGACAATCCCTCTGTATGCAGCTCTAGTGAAAATGCACCCAGGATATTGGGTACAGCTGCAGGCACCTTGCTACCAGAAAGATCTTAAAAAATTAGAAGAGAACACCACAAGTATACTTTTGTTCCAGCAATTCCCTCCAGCCATTGCTTTTCTCACCCCCACCCATCCCCCGTCCTAACTGAGAAGGGACAGTGGCATTGCAGCTAAGGCATGGCCTGGAATATGGGAGATCTAGGTTCATTTCTCAGCTCTGCCATAGATTCATCATGTGACTAAGCAAATCAGTGTCCGTGCCTCTGTTTCCCTATCTGTAAAAGGGGTTAATACTTCCTTACCTCAAAGGGCTGTTGGGGGGATAAAGTTGATGTTTTTGTGGCATTCAGATACAAGGGTGCTGAGGGGTCATTTAACTAACCAGACAGGCTACCAGAGTAAGTGATCCTAGAATTGCGTTACTGTTTTGAGTCTGTAGGGATCTGCCACTTCCACCCTCCTCTTGTTCCTTTTCCAGGCACCCCCGAGAGAACCCCTTTGGTAACCTGAAGGTTCTTCTGGTATCAGACCAACAGCAGAACTTCCTGGAGCTCTGGTCAGAAATCCTTATGACAGGGGGAGCGGCATCAGTTAAACAACATTACTCGAATGCCCAGAACAAAGGTACCCACCAGACAGAGAGCTTCATGTGTGAATCTCATATCCAGTAGTTGGGATTTCAGTGCCTGTGCAGTCTTGTGTGGAATTCAAATGATTTAGAATTGACTTGATCAGGGGCTTAGGCTGCTGTAGGTGAGAGCAGGGATGGGGTAGCAGACATAGGGCTGGATAACTGGTAACCCTCTGCCTGGATAAAATGGGTAAGTCTCCACTCTTCCACTGACACCATTTGGGAGTGAACTTTTGCATGCTGCAATAGTTCAGGTGGTGGTCCAGTCTGCTTTTAGAAAGGGAAAACTGGGTCAACAGTTGCTTCCCTTCTGGGTCTGCTGTCAAGCAGTGAATCTCCTCTCCCTCCAGTCCCTCTCCAGGAGAGGGAGTGAGGGTGAGCTATGGAGCTCACCTAGGATGTGGAACCAAGCAGCTGCTTGTTCATCTGCCAAATGGCAGCCTTGTCTTTTGATCTTCAGCACTTGAGGCTCCATCTGAGCTCAAGACTCGATGTGGAGTATTTTTAACTTTACAAGACATAAAATTTTCTGATTAGGGTTGCTGGACCAGTGAGACTGTGCATCTCTTTACTGCAGGGAGAGAGGGAGGAGTCTTTTTTTTTCTTTTTCCCCTGACAATAGCCTGTGTCCTGCTCCCTGCAGATATTGCTTTGGGGGTGTTTGATGTGGTGGTGAGTGACTCGTCCTGCCCAGCTGCTGTCCTGAAGTGTGCGGAAGCATTACGTCTCCCTGTTGTGTCGCAGGAGTGGGTTATTCAGAGCCTCATTGCCGGGGAGAGAGTTGGCTACAACAAGCATCCAAAATATAAACATGACTATGGCCCCTGCTAATGCCACCCTGTGTCCTGCCCTCCCTGTTGGTGTGAAGACTGTGTTTTTAATCAGGTTTTAAATGTCTGTTACTGGCCACATACACTGTATATAGTTTTATTTGCTGGACTTTTATGATGGAAATAAATGTTGAATCTCTTGTGGTAACACTTTTTCCCCCCCCCTCCTATGAGCCCGTGACTTGGCTTCTTTCGGGGGCGAATACTGGATTTCAGCTGAATTTCCCTTTGCTAAACACCTTGTCACTTTCCCACTTGCTTTAAAGGTGGCTACCAGGTCTAAAATATCAGCCCAAGTCAGTCCAGAACAATGAACTAAATGCCTTAATTGACTGTGGGAGCATTTACCCCACAACCAAGTGCCAGGTCTAGTGGGAGGCACTGAGTATACTACCTTGCTGTGTTTGTGCACGGGTTAGGATGTGCATGTCTCTTGCTAAGCAGCTTGGATTTGCTGATGTTGCTCTCTTTGCAGGATGGATTTGAGATGAAAGTGGGTGAAGGTGTGCTTGGCACTGCTGCGATCATGGAACTCTGGGTAGAGCAAGTGCTATCTTGCCTGCCTTTCTGTGACTATTCTGGCTACTGTTTTCTAGCATGCATACTAGAGTCTGTGCAGACTGGCATGGCTGATACCAGAGAAGGCACATAGACACTGGGGACTATTTATCTGTGTTAGAAGTGCAGGGCAGAGCAGAAATTTGGAACAGGCAGCAGTGTTTGAAGGGTTAAAGTTTGAAGGGTGGCAAGCAGTTAAAAAAATGAACTGTGATTAATCACTTTGAATTGCACTGTTAATAACAGAATACAATTTATTTAAATATTTTTGGATGTTTTCTATATTTTCAAATATAGGCTCTGGGCTAGGGGTGCAGGGTTCCAGCTCCTCCTCCCCACCATGGCCAGGCTAGGGCTCCAGCCACCTCCTGTCCATGCCTCCCTTTCTGCATAGAGGTATGTGATTAACACATTAATTTTGTTTTCAGTTAATCACAGGCATTAAGAGCAAGTGACAGCCCTACTTTTAAGATTCCAGGTACGAGGCAAGGCCTTTCCCCTGCAGGAACAGTACAGCATCTGGCCCCCATCACACAACCAAGCAGTTACCAAACAGTGAGACACAAGCCTTAGCCAGCTGCACTCAGATATCAAGAACTCATAGTCCATAGCTGGCAGAAGGCTGTAGGTACAAAAGAGGTTGAGTAAACTGTAGGGCTGTCAAATGATTAAAAAAATTAATCTCGATTAATCACACTGTTAAACAATAATAGAATACCACAAATATTTTTGGATGTTTTCTACATTTTCAGATATAGTGATTTCAATTACAACACAATACAAAGTGTAGACTGATCACTATTATTTTGATTAAATATTTGCACTGTAAAAAACAAATTGTTCAATTCACCTAACACAAGTACTGTAGTGCAATTTCTTTATCGTGAAAGTTGAACTTACAAATATAGAATTATATACAAAAATCCCCTGCATTCAAAAATAACAATGTAAAACTTTAGCGCCTACAAGTCCACTCAGTCCTACTTCTTGTTCAGCTAATTGCTCAGACAAACAACTTTGTTCACATTTGCAGGAGAGAATGCTGCCTGCTGATTGTTCATGTCACCTGAAAGTGAGAACAGGTGTACTTAGACCTAACCACACCACCACCTTTACCTCTCCTTGGGTTAAGATAAATTCTTTCTTCACAGAAAGAACGAGCTTGCATACTTCTCCCTCTTGCTCAAACAAAGACCACTGTGCATTTGCACAAACCTTAGGCTGCATAGACAGTTAGCTGCCTAATCTGGCATTACAGCAATGTACACCTACAACCCAATTCCTGTGATTTCTTCCTGCTGCATCAGACATACCTGCAGATTTGTTTGAATCTGAGATCATGGCAACTGTAAAAGAATTTATTGTACAAACTGAACCCTATGCATACAGTTGGATCCTTTTACCATACACAGACATTTAGTAGTATACTTATCTCTCTGTGCTTCCCTCGTGGCAAAGGTTAACAGTTTGGCTGAAGAGGTAGGAGGAGCTCTGATCTTGCATTTCCTCCTCTTCAGAAAATGACACCAGGCATGAAGTACAACAGGGATACAGAAATGCCACAGGAGCCTGTGCTTACTGCTATGTTCAATGAGTGGAATGGCTCCCTGCAGTCACTAGGAGCACTGACTGCATGAGACATTCTCCCCATTTTAGTTTTTTCCAGAAGATACTGATATCCTAGCAATGACTGAATATAAACAGCTATTGAGAAGGATTTGGCCAGGAAAATGCAAATTCCCTAGGAACAGAGTTAATGGCCACATACATTCACTGCAGCAGCAGTTGTTGTCCTTGCTGCATCTTGTTGTGCACTAGTTCTCAGCCAGAAAAATGAGTCTCAGTGCTCAAACCCCAAAACTGCAAGAGAGGAGGAAAGAGACACCATTAATTACATACCCTAAGAAATTCCCTCCATGCAAGTGGGTAGATGGCTCCAGTGATCAGTGAACACCACATGGTGGGTAGCTTTCATTGATCCCAAAGTAAATGTACAGTGAGGAAGAAGTAGCTACGGTGAGTGGCACTAATTCAGACCCACTGGCCCCATCACATGGCAGCACTTTAGTCCATGTAATGCCCATTTGAGCCTTTTGATATAAGTAATTTTGGGCCCTGATGGAAAATTACCAAGTCCTCCCACAACAGAACCTCTGAATAAAAATCACCAAGAATTAGTTAATCCACTTGCTTTCAGTAACCTCAGAAAGCAGAGCTGCTGCTACCACCACGCCTGATGCTCTTACGGGCTTCAGTGCTGCATATTCCTACCTGCCCAAGGTCCCACCAGCCTGGGTGTAGTATTTGTTGTAGTCCAGGCGGAGCAGCAGCTGAGCCAAGTCAGAGTTTATCTGATGGTTGCGAACGCTGGAGAGAATCTTGAAGAGGAGAGAGGACTGACGGCTGAAGCCCTGCAAGTTACAGAAGATCAGAACAGGAGGATGCTAAGGTTACTGTCGCTTTCTGACCCTCACTGCTGCCAAAACCATTTTTCAAGGACCTACAGTGATGTTTCCTTTCAGATACAAGTGGCCTTTAACAGGAACATGACACTGTGCCATCTCCACTGTAAGGTAAGCTAGCTATTTCCCCCATGACATTCTAACAGGTTTCAGAGTAGCAGCTGTTAGTCTGTATCTGCAAAAAGAACAGGAGTACTTGTGGCACCTTAGAGACTAACACATTTATTTCAGCATGAGCTTTCGTGGGCTACAGCCCACTTCTTCAGATGCATAGAATGGAACATAATATTGAGGATATATATACATATATACACACATACAGAGAGCATGAAAAAGTGGGAGTTGTCTTACCAACTGTGAGAGGCCAATTAAGAAAGAAAAAAACCTTTGAAGTGATAAACAAGATAGCCCAGTACAGACAGTTTGATAAGAAGTGTGAGAATACTTACAAGGGGAGATAGGTTCAATGTTTGTAATGGCTCAGCCATTCCCAGTCCCTATTCAAACCTAAGCTGATTGTATCTAGTTTGCATATCAATTCCAGCTCAGCAGTTTCTTGTTGGAGTCTGTTTTTGAAGCGTTTCTGTTGCAAAATTGCCTCCCGCAGGTCTGTCATTGAATGACCAGACAGGTTAAAGTGTTCTCCTACTGGTTTTTGAGTTATGATTCCTGATGTCAGATTTGTGTCCGCTAATTCTTTTGCAGAGAGATTGTTCGGTTTGGCCAATGTACATGGCAGAGGGGCATTGCTGGCACATGATGGCATATATCACATTGGTAGATGTGCAGGTGAATGAGCCCCTGATGGTATGGCTGATGTGATTAGGTCCTATGATGATGATTAGGTCCATGACATTCTAGTGTTTGATACAACAGGGTGAAAGTACAGACCTTGAGACTCAAAAGCAGGAAGGAGGAGAGGACCTGGATGGACAAAGATTCACCTTTACCAGGATGCTCAGCTGTGCAGCTCCACGCTCATCCAATGAGCCCAAATTCTGACTGACCAGAGAACAGAAACTGTGACAGAGATCTAGGATTTCATTCAGGCAATGGAAAACCTGCAGAGAGAGTAAGTCATAACAAAGCAATTTTAAAATTAGATGCCAAAAACAGAGCCAATGAGAGGGCATTTTCCCACATTGGTTCATTGGGTCTTGCTTGACCTGACTATTTAAAAACAGCAGGAATATCCTATGAGGAGGAGAAACGTAGCATAGTGTCATTTTCTGCCCTCCCTCCAATACCTTTTATAAATTTCAACTTCTTCCACTTTCTCACCCCTTCCTTTCCTTAAAGCCATGAACAGGGAGCCCACTACTTCTACACATAACCTCTTTTAAAATTAGGACACTTCAGCGCTGTAATATGGAATATTTTGAATCAAACTTCTCTTATTTAGAAAGATGATAATGTAAAATCATACTAATAAAGTTGAAGGGACGCAGTTTACATGTAGTCTAACATTTGAGGGTTTTGTACAAATGAGACATGCTGCCACAATTTAAAATGCGAGCGAAAACAATTTTTAAACAAACAATCTACTGCAGGTGTTTGAAACACAAACGTAGCAATAAGAGCCTGAAAGATTTTCATCCAAATTGAAACACAAAAAGAAAACAGCATAAATAGGGTCACTGACTTTTAAAATTCACTTTTTACAATCTGTTAGGGAGTCTAACAGAAAAATATTAGGGGGATAGATATGATTCCCTGCTGAGTCACCTAGCAAGGACTAATGAGCTGAAAAGGAGACAAAGGAAGACTTGGGTATGAATAAGCAAAATGATCTGAAAAGGAGACAAACTTGGGCATGAATAAGCAAAATAAGAACCTAAAAACAGCCAGACTGGGTCAGACCAAAGGTCCATGTAGCCCAGTGTCCTGTCTGCCAACAGTGGCCAGTGCCAGGTGCCTCAGAGGAAATGAACAGAACAGGGAATCATCAAGTGATCTATTCCCAACTTCTGGCAAACAGAGGCTAGGGACACCATCTCTGCCCATCATGGCTAACAGTCATTGATGAACCTATCCTCCATGAACTTACCTAGTTCTTTTTTGAACCCTGTTATAGTCTTGGCCTTCACAACATCCTCTGGCAAGGAGTTCCACAGGTTGACTGTGCAT